>NW_008651120.1:0-12961 GCF_000695815.1 Acanthisitta chloris
GGTACCCAGTGCTCTTCTAATAAAGAAAAATAATTCTGTATATTAATTTATTGCACATTGTCTACCCTGAGACATTTAGATCCGCTACTACCAATTTAAAATGGACCTCTTATTCTCCTTAGGCTTAAAAGGCTGTTTCTTTCCCTTTTTGTTTCATGTCAGACTGCATCTACTGTCTTCCACAAGTTATGTCTTGCTACCACAAGACATAACTTGCTGTAGATGAGCCTTCTCAATGAACCCCAAAATTCTTCTGCTTGGATAACACCTGAAATTTTACTTGACTCTAACCTAAAGGCATGGGAAACTCATCTTTTACGTCTCTGTTTTCCTGTTGCTCATCTCCAGTCTTCTGGAGATGCTTTGGTTATTTCTAGGGAAGGCAGGAAATAGAGCTAACAAAAATAAATCTCTTCTCACTAGTCTTAAATTTGCAGCTCTGTTACTATTTATTTTTTTTAGGATATATAAAATACAAAAGTCTGTTAGTATTTATTTTTTTTTAGGATATATAAAATACAAAATTTTGAACACTTTTGCTCTAGGATCTTACAGTCTAGACATTAGGCACCTGAAAGTATATGGAAGAAAGACAAGTAACAAAGATAGTGGGGGGAAAAAAAGGATGCAACTAGAAGGAGTAAAATACAGTAATTTCTCACGCTAGAAATGGACATCTCAGCAATTCTGTCAAAGGGGTTTCGTTATATAATACAAATAGATATAGATATAATTTTGTGTCTTTATAAAAATGATTGGTTTCTAATAAGGTTGGAATGAGCTGTGATGAAGTAGACTGTTGATTTTAGATGGGGTTTTGTTGTTTTTAAAAAACAGCTGTGTGCTTGAATCAATGCCACTTACCCACTCAATTAGTAGTTTTTCCTGCTCCCCCAAGCACACAAATTCCTAGAAGTTTCAGTGTGGGGATGTGTGCTATTTCTCATCTATAATAGTGAGATTTTTACTCAAATTGCAGATAGTGACAGGGGTAGAATTATTATTATGATTGTTGTTATTATTATTGCTGTTGTTGTTATTAATAACCTAAAAAGCAAATCATAACTCTTAAGCAGAAAACTATCAATGCAAGGAAAATGTTTCATATGCCCAGGGTATGAGTAGATGCAGAGAACATAACAATAACTCTGCTGCTGCTCTCACAGAGCTGGGCTGACCCTGACTAAAAACAATGGGTAATTGTTTCTTGCTGCTTTCACTGTAGATGGGAGGGAGACATTGTAATGCTACTGCCTGTTAAAGAGGAAGTAACACAGTGAGGTAAACAGTAATTATACAACAGGAAGAACAGTCTGGGTAGCTTTGGACATGTTCACAAATGGTTGTCTCTGTTGGAAAGCAGGGGTGTGTTCTGCCTCTGCCCCCCAAATACTTACATGGAAGCACAGAGTGCTTTATTGCTGCAAGTGTTTGTTGCCCTGTGCTGTGTGGTTAGTCCCAGAGTTACCACTTTCTGTGAGCAATATCTGTAAGAATCATATCATAGAGTCGTAGAATCACAGAATGGTTTGGGTTGGAAGGAATGTGGAAGATCACCTAAGTCCAATTCCTCTATGGGCAGGGATACCAATCACTAGATCAGGTTGTTCAAAGCCCCATCCAACCTGGCCTTGAACACTTACACAAATGAGGCATCCACAGTTTCTCTGGGCAACCTGAACCAGTGTCTCACTGTCCTCACAGGGAAGAATTTTGTTCTAATATCTAATCTAAACCTACTCTCTTTCAGTTTTAAGCCATCACTCCCTGTTCTATCACTACACTCCCTTGTAAAATGTCCCTCTCCAGCTTTCCTGTAGGGCCCCTTTGAATACTGGAAGATGCTCTAAGGTCTCCCCAGAGCTTTACTTCTCCAGGCTGAACAACCCCAACTCTCTCAGTCTGTCTTCATATAAGAGGTCCTCCAGCACTCTGACCATCTTTGTGGTCCTCCTGTGGACTTGCTTCAACAGGTCCATGTCCTTCTTATGCTGGGTGCATCCCACATCCGTGCTCACTGTACAGTATAAGAGGAGCTGAACCTGCTCTGTGATTTCAGAACTAAAGTAGCTCAAAACATGCTAGATCAGTGTAAAAATAAAGCAGGAAAACACACCCCACATTTAGTTTGAATATTGGGTATTTTCTTTCTTCTGGAAACAAATAATATCAAAATAGAAACTGTTCTTTATGTTTCATTTTTTCCTTTTCTTTTGTGTGTGTGTCTGTGTGTGCTGGCTATTAATTAGCTGTATCCTAGGAGTCATGAACAAAGATATGTATCTTCATTTTGTGGTAATGGCTCTGATTACACCGTGGAAGGGACCATGCAATGGGCAGTGTTTGTATGGTTTAGTGAAGACAAATATTTATATCCCATAGGTGTGTTGTGGCTAAGCAGATCATATGCTCATTACCAAGTCACGTCTGGGATTTCTGTCTTGATTTATCATCTGTTGCAGAATTGGAGTGCCAGCTCTTTGCTACACTTTCTTACCTGTCAGTGTCTGAAGTACTAACACATCTAACTTTTTATATATCTGTCTGAGAATAGATAATGATACGAATTATTGCATCTCTTCAGTTCTTCAACCCTTATTTTTAGTCTCCTTACTTTTAATCGCCAGAGTCTATCATTGAGATCTAGTAGAAATATTGTGTGAAGAATATATTATTTTTTCTATTTTATTGAAGCACATATTTATTTGTGTGTGTTTTCAAGTCAGATTGTTTTTGCAACACAAATCTTTCTGGTCACTATTGGTTAGGGAGGAAGATCCTTCCTTCACCCTCCTCCTGAAAGGCTGACTTAGTAGAATTACAAGGCAATGTCTTGACACATTTCTCTCAGAATAAAAAACTTTTTTCAGAGTTCTCAACTTCACAGTGAAGAAAAAGAATTCTAAAACATTGATAGGTGTGACCAAAAGAAATTGGTGCTTTCCAGCCAGCTCTAATTTCCACAGTAGGCTCACACATAACTTCCTTATTCCCATGAATTCATCTATCTGGGGCTCCCCTTGTAGCCTTTATTCCCTGAGCTGCCACACAATGCTAGTGTATCCTCAAGTGGCTTCAGTTGTATTTACCGTAAAAAATTTTCTCTAAGGAAAAGATAACCTGTATTTTTCTAATCAGAAATCCTGGACAAGCATCATGTCTAATAATAATCTTAGTTTTGCCAGATTTAAAATATTAACAAGGAAGCTTAAAAAGGAAAAAACATGGAAAAAAGGTAAACAAACAGGAATTTCTGAATCCAGCCACTTTTCTGCTCATTGCTACTTCTACTGAAAAAAACCCCACATCCTGCCCAAAGTCTGGACAACCTGAGCCCAGGGGTCTAAAGTAAGTCAGCAGACATCTAGAGCTCAGAAGTTCTGCATTGCAGTGTGAAAACTGTGGCTGCCCAATATTGTGGTTTAATCCTGGCAGGCAACTAAGCACCACATAGCTGCTAGCTTACTTCTCCCACCAGTGGAATGGGAGAGAGCATTAGAAGGATACAAGTGAGAAGATTTGTGGGTCAAGACACAGACAGATTAATAGGCAAAAAATAACCCAACCCAAACCGAGTCAACAACCAAAAAAAACCCAAAACACCCCAAAAAATCCCCAAAGAAAACCACCAAAAAATCATTAACTAACAAACAAACAAACAAAAGGTCAAAACAATAAAAAACAAGTGATGCATAAAAAATCCAATCGCTCACCACCAGTCAACAGATGCCAAATCTCACCCCAAACAACGGCAACCTGGAATATCCCTTTGCTCAGTTTGGGTCAACTGTCCACACTGTGTCCTCTCCCAGCTTCTTGCCCACCCCCAGCTACCTCACTGGTAGGGCAGAGTGAAAAATACAAAAAGCCTTGAGGCTGTGTCAGTGCTGCTCAGCAATAGCTGAAACATCTGTATATTATCAACACTGTTGCCATCACAAATCCAAAACACAGCACTATACAAGCTACTATGAAGAAAATTAACTCTATCACAGCCAAATCCAACACAACTGGCTACAAATAATGTGGGCAGAAACTGATCTGCAAAAAAGCCCCAAATCTCCTCACCCATAGTCACACACAGAGGCTGAAACTTAATCTAGTGGTATATAAATAGCCAAAAAGATTGAGCATAAAGGGTCTTTCTTCCTCTGGACTCTTACTAGTCAATTGCTGCAGTTGCCTGCTGACTTAACTATCTTTTAGAAATCTTAAGCCTTAAACCTCTACAGGAAGACTCAAGGACCTGGCTCAGGGCTGTGGAGTCTGCAAGTTAATGTGATATAAACAAGTTCATTTTGCAGGACTAGATCTAGCTTCTTATCCTTCAGAGGCCCAGAGGATGGCTTGGGATGATGAAAAAAGAGGTTTTGTTCTTTATCTTTTTCCCTGTATATTATTGTTGCCTGGAAGTGAAAAGATTTTGGTCTTTGTTTTCCAGCATGCTTTGTTTAGGCTCAGTTCAGGTAACAACATGTACAAAAATCCCTTCTAGGTACTACCATTTTCTTCTCATAAAATCATGCTCAATGTAGATCAGGGTGAAAATCTGTCAGAAAGGTCCATTAGATAACAAAATAAATTCTGTAAAATATTCTGAGACAAACAAATAAACAAAACCCCAAACCACCAGAGCTAACAGATTAAATAATATTGACATTTTCTGATGCATTTTTCTTTGATTTCAAAGAACAGTCCAAACCACATTATCTATGTTTCTTCTTACTGGTACAGTGGAGGGGCCTTAATTCAATGAAACACCAGTACAGAGATGTAAGATTAATCATGTGCATGAATCTAACCTTATTGAATGAGTATTTTAACTTTGTTGAATCAGAGACATGAGTAGGAGGAACAGACAACCCACCCATTTATTGAAACAAATATGTGCCTCTTTGCTGCTCTCTTAATAATTTGTGACATAGCATCTTTTCCACAGGTACCTTTCCACATGTGACTTTAGTTAGAAATATCTCACAACACTTCTTTGAGAGAGATAATCACTGTAGTGAATTCTCAAATTAGTAAAGGAAGACAAGACAGATTGTAGCCTATGTTTTTGCTAAGTGCTTCAAATTTTTAACAATTAACTTGAAATAACAAATCTCTAATTCTCAATGATATCTCCTCTGCTCAACAGCCACATGCATATTAGATATTCAGCAGTTCAGTCAGAGCAGCCTTATGTTTGCACCACAAGAGCTGTATACCTATACTTGAAGGAAGAGTACAAACTATAATAATTTGGTAGTTGTGGTAGATAAGATGGTTTGATGAAAACACACAGTTTGACCTAGCATAAGTCCACAGTGATAACTTGGAAGGTGAAAAAATGTGAAAGGAAGAGGATTTTAGCTATTTCTCATTCTAGCAGTACACACAGGAAACAGACACCAATGGATACAAATCTCTCTGTGTAAGATTGTCACATGCTGTGATCTGTAGTCTTGCTGGATCACCAAACAATATTAAAAATGTGCCTACAAGACACATTCTTATAGTGCTCCAAAGCTCATTTGATTTGCTGGCTGAACTGGACCACACATGATTCAGTGAACTTCATTTGAGAGATTTCCCTTTCTAATTTAAAGGTTTATCAGAAAGGCTGTTTATACTTGATTTAGCACCAGGTTGAACTACAAAACTATTGTCATGTCTCTTCACAAGACTCTGTTCCTTGCAATGTAAAGCAATGTAAGCAATCAGCTAATGCATAGGAATGTGAAAACAGCTAATTTTAAGATGCCAGAGGGTCCATACATTTTATCTTTGTAGAGTCAAACTGAATCAGAAAATTTTGTGCCTGCTGTAATTAATATTATCATTATTCAATGTATCCTGTTGACAATAACCTAAAATCATAGAAGAATGCAAGAATGGCTTCTTATTGTCATGTTTCATAGGCACATTTCACCCTTATTGAGTGGGAATAAAGCATAGTTTTCAACAATGTAGCCAAGTAAATTCTTTAGGATGCTTAGGAATATAGTTAAGTTCTTTCTGTGTTTATAATGAAGATGAAGAAGGAAAAGAAAACCACGGCAGGATTTTAAGTTTTATTGAAAGATATTGCTGACTACAGTTCAAAGCTGCACAGGAAAAAACAAAGTAGTTAAGAGTAAAGAATTGAGTTATGGAATATTTGACAGCAATTGTTACTAATCTTATCTGATTCACAAACTGAAGGTTGAGAAGCTGTAGGTATTCAGCTGATATGAGTCAGTACAAATTCATTGCAACTGCTAGGAACAGAAAGGAGGGAAAGTCTAAGCATCTCCATTTGGCGAAGTTTTGTTTTCTTTCAAAGAATAAGCAGATAAGATAGGAATGGCATAATAAAGGAGTGGGAATTTAGCATTCAGCCATTAATAAAGAATGAGTTTGCAAATCAGTTCTGAGGAAAGGACTCCAGTAGCAGTTCAGAAGAGTGCAGTGAATTGAGAATGTGTTTTATGCTGGACTGGAAGCAATAGAAAAAGTGGAGAATGTTGAATGTATTTAATAAACCTGGTGGCTCAAAGACAGCACAGTGAATGAGGTTCTGTGTTGCAAAGTGCAAAGATGTTGCTGTTGAAAAGGAAAAAGGTATAGGCTGCTGTATTTTGCTCAACATACCAGTGACATGTATAAATCAAAACAGATTAGCAAAGATGTGTTCAGAGTTCAGTTAAGTAAATAAGGCAAAAGGATGTTAAGCAACAAGGTTTATGTTGATTTATGAAATAATATTAGGCAATCATATTAGAACATTATACACACCATCTCTCTAAGTGGCATGGTTCCTTTCAGAATAGTACCTGCTATAAAATGAACTTGTCTCAAGAAAGATGGTGGACAGGGGGTCAGAAAGGCAAAAATAATTGCCATGAAGAAATCTGAAAAACAGGTATCCTTGACTGAACAGAGAATGAATTAAAAAAAAATAGAATCCTTGCCCATATAGAGTAGGGACACAGGAAAAATATATGGAAAATGTAGAGAAACAATAAATAATTCCAATACTGGAATTTGAAGTTCCAAGATGGGAAATCATTTCTCTTGCCAATTCAGACAAAAAACAAAACATGGTGGGGGCCATCAGTTGAGGTAATAGGCATCAAATTCAAAACTCATAAAAGAAAATGCATTTTTCACAAACTTTGAAGTGCAGAACTTGTAGTTACACTGTAGCTGTCAAAGTCAAGGATGACCTTAAGCCTGAAAACTTCACAAGGTTCAAAGAACAGGGTGTTTCTAGACATACCAGCAATATCCTAAGTTATAGTATTTAATGCTAAGACAAACAACGGAAGAGATAACAGAAAAACATGCAAGAGAATTTATGCACCTTTAATTCCCTGTGATTAGGAGGAGCCTTCTAGGAGGAGACGGATTATCTCATGTCTAGAGGTAAACTGTTTTGCTCTTTCTACAGAAATACCTGATTCTGGCCATTGTTGGAGAAAAGCTGCTAAATTTGCTAGTCTACAGATTGGGAATTCTTTCCTTTCCTCATGCTGTGAGCCTGAGACAAACAAAAAACTTCAAGAAAAATTCAAGCTGTGAAGGAGAGGAAGTGAAAAATGTAGAAAAAATGAACATGAAACTCAGGGTAAAGAGTAAAGTAAACAAATAAAAGATGTGTTTCTAAGGTCATACCTACAGAGAACACTGGAGTGTAATGCAGAAACTACCAAGCTGGCCATTAGAGACCTGCACACCATGCGGTTATGCCACAATGCCTTGGGAGATACTAGTTGAGATAAAGAAAACAGAGTAGACACAACATGGAGCTTTATCTGAGCCCAGAAGCCCTGGTCCATAGAAGAGATAATTATAAAATATTGTGCCTAACTGCAGAAACACCTCTGACTCTGGCAGCTCAGGACTCCTGGCACTGTATGATACAAAGCTTTGGTGAGTATGTCACTCCTGTCACCACCCATGGGTGAAAGGAAAAGGATAAAACAGTGTCATACTGTTCCTGGCCATGATGACTACCACAGCACATATGACAAATGGAACTACTTCCACTCTGATTCAAATCAGAAGCTCACTGGGCACTAAGGAGAAGGTGCTATCCGGGATGGCTCATAGAAGTTTATTGTCAATGTTTGATTTTGAGTGAACTTGCTGTTGCTGTTACAATTATTGTTTGAATTCTCATCCCAGCTGAGTATGTGTGACCAACATGAAGTTAAGACATTAATCAGGCAGTAATCTTCTCCTGCAAGCATCACTGCTCCAATAAGTGACACCAGGTACAAAATGCAGCATCTTCAGGAGGAGAAAGCCAAAGAAAACAATGATCCCATAGAAAAAAAGATGCTCAAAGGGAATGTAGAAGGTGCAGTTTCCAATCCTCTCTTCCCCAGAGAAACTGCATTCATTTTCCTCTTTGTTTTTCATTAGGATGGCTCTCAGCTGCCTGCCCAGGAAGTAACTTGCTAAAAAGTGTTCAGGAACCCCTGTTTTAACAATTGTGTTTCTGGATTTACGGGCTTTGGATGGGCTTCAAATAACCATTCATTCCTGTGTGCTTGGGTGAGCAGTATCAGTGTTAGAGAGACTTCTTACAAGTCCTGTGAGAGAACCAGAAGTTCAAAGGGGATGTGCCTACAGAATTACACTGCAGGAGAGCTTGGTATCTGGGCTTGAAGCACTTAAAGAGTAGCCAGAGCCCTTGACTTCATGCCCAGTGAAGATGAATTCTTGAGTTTGTTTATAAAGTAATATTTGGGGAAAATATTTCCCACAGAACTGCGACCATCTTTAAATCGCTTCATCAAACCAACAGTCCTCAGCACTCCTTTGGAGTCACTGGAGTGCACATAAAGCTGTCAAGGGTCTGGCTGCTCTGAGTATTAATTGCATTTGAAATACCTCTTGGTCTTTTTCCAGCTAATTAAAACAAAAAGCAGTACATGGCCTGCCTGACACCAGCTTTCTTATGTCCACACACCATTCTTGTGTATAACAGGAGTGATATGGACAGTTTTCCAGTGACCGAGACTTTCTGCAGTAAAGTTCCACTGACACTTTTGCAATTTTGCAACTATTCAGCCTATACTGAAAGGAGCTATTCCAAGTGCTCAGCTTCAGGTTACTGTGATCTTCAGTGTATATTTGAACTTCTCTAGAAATATTCAAAAAATATCTGAACACATTCCTGAGTAAAGTGCTCTAGGAAACACTGGGAATTTTGACAAGATGACCTCTAAATGGTCCCTTCCAGCCTTACCCATTCTATGATTCTGTGATTCTCTGACATTCTCAAAGGTGCTATGAAGTTTTCCTCATTTCTAGCCACTGACTCCAGCTAATGGGTGCATGCAATACAGAAAAGCAGCCTTCTCCAGCTTATTGCAGGGAGTCATCTTCCAAGGAGCACAGCATTCCAAACTAGAGATGTGACCTCAAAGAACATCCCACCAGGCATGCAGCTGATTATTGGCTGGCATTGCCTAAACAGCTGCAAGTTGGCATATGAGCAATGGACCTGTGTGTAAAGGGGGATATGTATGTGTGTGCACACAGGCACAGACACACGGGCACAGGGACTCACAGACACAAGGACACACGGACATAAGACACACACGCACAAGGAAAACAGGAACACAGGCCCGGCCAAGGGCCAGGCGCTCTCCAGGGTGCTGCAGGCTGAGGTTCCGCGCTCGTCCAGCGGCTCCCGCGGCTCTGCCCGTTTCAGGGGTTTCCCATTTTCTCCCCATCAGAAATACTTCAGGCTATAAACCCCTGCGATTCAGGTCAAGGATATGGTCAACGTCAAGTAAAACTTCTATGCAGTAGATAATCCACTCTACATACATGTACACAGTTTAGAGATTATTTTAACTCTTTGCCTTCTAACAGTTTTGTGTCACAGCTACAAAACATATGCTGTTATAAGCACTCCTTGTCCCCTCGTTAAATGCTTGCAACTCCCATATCACATAAATTGAGGCTGTATACTTCCTTTTCATTTTTTCTGAAAGTCACTTTTCTGTCTGTACTCTGAAGTATGTCTGACAGCCCTGAATATGTGCTAGATGGTAATTTTCAGCAGCTGTCTTCCCAAATCTGGAAAAAGGTGATGCTGATACTCAGCAAATATATTTAGCAGATTGTTCTGCAACTGTTTTCAGATCTGCCTATCTGTAAAATCCCTCATTCACTTGGGACGCTGCAACATTTGCAAAGAGCAATTATTCCTATATAAAAAAAAATTTTAAAAAAGAACCCAAACAAAAAACCAAACCAACCAACCAAAAAAAAAGTCACAGTGCAGATCTGCAATTTGTAGGGCTTAATTTATAGGAAAACTACTTGTATGTTCATATAAAAAACTGCCCCTCAGCTTTGCTGTGCCTAGCAGGATGTTATTCCAGATACTGTGTTTATACTTAATAAAATAGTAGATTTGATTTTCCAGTTCGCCACCTAGCTGCTGTGTGAGAGAGGGGTTCAGTTTGGCTTTTACAATTAGACCCTGAGCCCCATATAAACCTACTGGGAATTTTCATATCATCATTGTGGTCTGTTTTGTATCATTCATAGTATGTTGGGTTTATGTTAATAAGACAGTGTTTAATATAGCTCATGGATGAAAGCAACACCCCTCCTTGCTAGCTGTTCTGGAGGACCTAAAGGTTCAAATGAGAAGAAGAAACCAAGATGTTCTTAGTTCCCTGGTATTAGCAAGATCCAAGCTGCCATGTGTCAATGTTTCAGTGCCTTCCCCTGGCAGATCTAACCATGCTTTATAACAGTCCTATACATGCATTGCTCTCGGCACAGCTAAGTGATTACATGTCCTTTTCTGTTAAAGGTTTGATCATCAGTTTATTTAACTCTTTTAATTTCCTCTGGTAAGTGTCTTAGCAATTTATTTGCATGGAGTCTGGCTCACCACTGCCTCAGTTTGGATTTGTTCCTTCCTTTCCTCGTGCCCTCTGCAGACCACACTCTTGGGATGATTTGCTGTTCCGTTGTCCTGTTCTCATCAGCATTTTCCCATCATCTGTCAGACACCTGCCTCCCCCACGCATTAAATTCAGCCATCCATTGCAAGGCTGGAGGTAAATGAGTATGGAAGCAAAAGAGAGGGCTAAATTGCATCAAAGCAGTGTCATGGTTGGTGGGGAGCACAACCCACAGTCAGGGTGCTCCAGGCAGGGGCCAGAAGCTGCGGCCCCAACACCTGCACTTGTCTCTGCTGGGAGTGAGGCATCCAGCTCTGCTATGGGAGTGCAGCTGCCTCCCTCTCTTGCTTTGTACCTTGTTTAATAGCCTTGCACTGTACTTGTTTTCAGGTGCCTTTTTCCATAGGGAGATTAGAGCTTTGCCCTGCTCTTCTCAGTCCTGTTGGTCTTAAACTGATGGCAAAACTGCCAAGGGAAGTGGTGCTCTGAATAAACATGGCTCTTGGACTTAATTCTTTCCCCTGGGAGGGGACCAGACCTCTGAAGTAAAATCAAGCATTTTGGTTAGCAGAACTGGCTGTCCCCTGGACTTGCTCTCTCAATCCACCAAGAAAGCTCTCTGCTGACTGGGAAACCATGGCGAACAGATTGGGAGGCAGCTGAGCAATTGAGTCCACATCCACTGGGTGCATCTAAGGGTGCACCTTCCCTGCTTCCCTCCTCCTAGGAAACTTAGCAAGTGGGAAACAACAAGCAAATGGAGATGGAGTATCCATCTGGGGATAGAAAGAGGCTAACAGGAGGGAAACTGTCATCTGTCCTGTCTCCAGGGGGCATAGAGCCCCTAGGAGTCAGAGGGAAGTTGCAGTCTGCCCTTTTGTCATACCCCCTCTAACACCAATCCAGTGGCAATGGGGTGAAACAGGCATAGAGAGACACTGGGGAGGGGGAAGTAGGGACCGGGAGAGAACAACCAGCCCATGGGACTTTGTCCCTGGCCCCTCGGTACCCTCTCTCACTCTTGAGGGGACCTTGAGTTTCTGCAGATACTTCTGTGACCTCCAGGTGCAGATGAGAGGTGAATCAGAGAGGGATCGCACCCCTCTGAATGTAATCGAAAAGTTCCCCTTGGGTAGTGGTCCCCGAGGTCACCCCTCCTCCCTCCCCACCCCAACTACAAAACCCTCGGGACAGGAGACTCGTCCTGTCGGAGCACACCCCAATGAAGCAGCTCCACGCCGGAGGGAGTCGTTTGGGAAACGTGTAGCTAAAACCAGAGAGAGAGAATCCACAGCAAAGTCTCACTAGAGATCACTAGGCATCACTTGATACGGATGCGGTTACTTTTGGAAATCTCGCTGAAAGTTGCTGTCTTTGCCTGCCCTCCCCGGGAGTGACTCCCGGTCCCCCCGCGGGAGGGGAAGATCAGCATGAGCAAATACTCGCTTACTCACGCGCTTTCCGTTTTTCTGCCAGCGAAGGGCTGAGCGCTTTGTTCTGTGGTTTTACGAAGGATTTATCTCTACAGCTGTTTAGAGCACTGTAAATGACTCGGCTCCCCCGCCCTCTCTTCTCTTCCATGAGCCGGGGGTAGGGGGAGTGAGGGGGAAATGCATTTTAAATGTTTTAAGCTCAGGAGCAGCATTTTTTTTTTCCTTCAGGAGGTGTGTCTAGCACGTAGTGCTCTAAAGAGAAGAGCCGGTAATAATAGATGTTCTGTCAAACTTAAAAGGTGCCGCTTACCACGGAGTCACCCGGTGCCATCAAGATGTATCTGCTGCGATTGATTAAGAGCCGTGCTCGGCGGGCTCGGGAAGGCAGCGCTGCTCACACGCGTGTCGGTGCGGGGAATCTCCGCTCTCCCCGGGCGGGCTGCAGACAAGGCACGGTGGAGGTGAGGGTCACACAGCAGGGTTTTCAGCACTGGGCTTTTATTTCCATGGGAGATCAAAGGGGGGATGCGTGCAAGGAAGGGGGATGCTCCCCGGCTGGAGTGAGGTTTGCACGGCGGAGGATGTCCCTCCAGCGGTCCGAGCTCTGCAGCCGTGAGAGCACCAGGC
>NW_008651120.1:12998-69848 GCF_000695815.1 Acanthisitta chloris
GAGCCCCAGCCAGGTCCTGGCTTCACTGCAGCCGTGCTGCTGGAAGAGGACCCTGCACCGAGATCTCTTTCCTTCTTCTGCAAGGGAGGGAGGGAAGGGAATCCCCAAGATTGCCGTGTACTGTCAGGGTCAACCCAGGGTAGGACCAACACCCCCTCCCTGCTCCCCGCTGTGGGAAGGGCTGAATCGTGCACGCGGTGTCTGAACTTTAATTAATCTTCAGAAATCAACGTGCACAATCAAACACTCCCGACGTCGCTGGGAGGGGAAAACACCCCAATAACAATAATAATAAGGAGAAAAGGAGGCAGGCGTTGTCACTTGTGAGGCCGCTGATCATCCTGATTAATGAATGTTAGAGTATGTTAGAGTATGTTAAGCTCAAAGTCCTCAGAGACAGCCTGTGGGAGGTGCAGGGCTGGCTGGGGCTGAGGCTGGGGCCCCGTCTGGCAAAGGAAGGGACACCCAAGACTTTTGATGTGATTGTCCCCTACCCCAGCATGCTGCAGCTAAGGTGGAGCAGCTCAACGGGTTGCAGCCTGCTCATGGCAGGCATCTAACCTCCTGATGCCAAATATCTGAGTTGCCCAGATAGCTGTCTCCTAACTCCTCTGTGAAGCCCAGGCAAGATTCCCTGTGAAGGCTAAGAAATCATAGGGTAGAAGTCAGGTCCAGCTGCTTTAATTCTCCCTAAGAGCTACAAATGACCCAGCCCATAAATAACGTGAAAGTGCTTTCAGGTAGAGAAATACAGCCTTCTATAACACTGAAGCATGAATAACTCCAAAATTCAGAGTTCCACACCTTCAAATTAGCTGATTGGAAGGGACTTAAAAGATCATCTCATTCCAACACCCCTGGGGACACCTTCCACTTAGACCAGGTTGCTCAAAGTCCCATCCAGCCTGGCCTTGAACACTTCGAGGCAGTACCCCCACCCTGAAGGCACATCACCCTCTTTGGAGTAAATCCATCCCTAAGATCCTTCCAGGAGCCAAACGTGTGAGTAGTGTAGCTCTCTGTTCCAGAGAGAAATCTTAGGCCAAGAAATACTTTCTGCAAAGTGAGGGGTGTTTTGGAGTGTAGAGGAGGGGAGAGTGGTTGGGCTGTGTCTCCTTTGGCCCTTCAAGATGAGAGATGGGGCAGGGCAGGCAGAGCAGGCAGTAGCCAAAAACCAGGGTCACCTTTGTAAGGTACACCTCTTTCTGCACTTAGAACTTCCTCGCTACTATTCTTTTGACAGCAGATGGGATGGGTTCCACCCTCCTGCTTCTTCACTCCGACAGTCCCTATCTCAAGGGAAAAGCATCTCTCCGGACCACAAATCAATTCTGTTCCAGGAGAGAGGCAAATATAAACAAAGCAAACCTGAAGATTTTTATATCTAGATTATGTCCATAGAACAGAAAAGTTCTCTTAAGCAAAGTAAATACTTCTTAGCCTAGTGACTATTAATTACAGAGTAACACTTTACACTAGGTGAGAATTAACTCTTGTTCTCAAAATGCATCTGTTTCCCCTAATTTGTTTGTCATTGTGCTGGGGAAACATCTTTCCATGAATATTTCAGCACAATAATCAGCTTAAAAAACTGAACTGGATTTAGTGTAACATTTTCCCACAACGTGTGGAGACTCTGATGACTGCAACAATATAAACGCAAAATCTCTTTCTCCTCCCATACATTGCTTTAGATTTACAGCTCCCATGGACCTGGAGGGGGAAGTAACCAGAAATAAAGAACAGAGGAGAGTATTGCAGTGAAAGATGGGGAAGAGTTAATTGAAAACAAAAAAAAAAAAAAAAAAAGAAAAGCGGTTCTGATGTGCAAATTGTAGATAAAGACTTCTGATGAGGAAGAGGGGAGTGCCTGATGAGGAAGAGGGGAGAGTGTGTTGAGAGATAACAAGAACCAGTAATTTCTATTCAGCAAAGCCACCAAATCAGAGAGCAGTGCTGATCTTATTGGAGGAGAGCCTTCAACAGCAACTAATCCTATCATACTGAAAGAAAATTGTAAATGTTCTCTGCAGAAATTGCCTGCCCATTGCAGCTAATCGAGCCCACTTCACTCTCCCACACACCCACACACCACACACCACACACCCCCACAGGCAAACAGACCCACAGCCGCAGCACCCAGCAAGGACATTCACCCGAGATGCTCACCTAGGCACCCACTTCCCTCCCTCACCTCCACCCCAGCGGGGGTGGCAACTTGCCCTCATTTCCTCTCAGAAGCTCTGGGGGAAGTATGAATTATCACCAGCTCACTTACGAGCCCCAGCTTCACCTGTTTTTATTTACTCCACTTTTGTCTAAACCTTTACGCCAGGTTTGATAGCACTATTGCTCTAAATTTCGATATTTTTTTTTTAAAGCTCAACTTGGCTGAACTAAAGCACAGACTCCCAAGGGTCAGAGCCACGGAGGGTGTGCGTGTATGTGTGTGCCTGTGGGTGTGGGAGGGAGAGAGCGAGCGAGGGAGAGACAAAAACTCCATCAGCCCGGGCAATGCCACCTCTTCTTTAAAGCTTCCAAACTGTTAGTCTTTCGTCCCATTATCACGGTACCAAGTAATCTGTCTTTCCTCCACCCCAACCCCCCTCCCTCCTCTTGGAAGATATGGAAGAGGAAGATAAAGCTGCTGGCTGCGGGCGCTGACGGGTGCAGCCCTCATGCCTCTGCCGCCACAGCCGGGGCCGCTCCGCAGCCGCTCGCAGCGGCATGGGATGCAACTTCTCTTAATTGGATCACAGGTAGGAAAGCTTTGCTTTTTACTGACGTTTCCTCTCTCTGTCTTTATTTCCCCTCCTTTTTCTTTCCATCTATTTTTTTGTCTTTCTTTTTCCCCCCCTCCTTTTCTTTTCTTTCTCGTCCTCTACTCTCCTCCCCTTCTTCGCCGCACCTAGGATTTCATCCGCTGCTGTCATAGGAAAGCTCCCGCCAAGAAAATAATGTCTCAGAAATGTGGTTTTGCTTCCTGGTAGAAGGAGCAGAACAGACCATAGGGAAACTTTTGCTGAATGGGTCCACAGCGGTGCAGATCACCGGGGAAAGGCAGCGAGAAAAGGCAAAGAGATCGCCCCCAGCACAGAGCCTTTCTCTGTCGAGTTACAGTTCCGATATTAATCCCAGAACTGAGTCTAGCATGGTATAGCAGCGAAGGAGAGACGCAGTATCCTGATTTAGAGTAATCCTCATATTTTTTCAAGAGCTGTCTAAACTGTGGTTGTTTGGGGTTTTTTGTATTATAAATGCTACATTCCGACACAGGGTCATCTCCCGGACTACCCTTCCCAAATCCCGCTGTGACACGTTTGTTGACGACTCCTGCGGAATGTCACGGGGAGCCGGGAGCGGAGCCGTCCCCGGGGAGCAGAGCCTGCCCGCGGATCGCGCTCGGCAGGGACAGCGCCAGGGTGTCCCTGCCCTGCCGGGGACCATGCGGGGTGTCAGTCGGTGCTGTCCCTCGCCCCCAGCATCCCTCCGGGGGACCAGCCCGGGATCAGCGCCCCTTTCCGTTGGCTCAGGTCTCGTGTCCTGCCTCGGGAAGGGGGAGCGCGGGCTCCAGGCGCCGCCAGAGGTGGGAAGGGTTTGGGGTTTTTCCCGGCTCACTCCGGCCCCGCTTCCCCTGGGCGCTGTGCCTGGGGTCCGGTCCCCGGAGCGGGACACAGGGTGCTGCGGGGGATGATGCTCCAGAACCAGGTCCGGCTCTCCCCTCTCCCCCGGTCCGTCTGACACCCCAGCAGGGCTGTGTCGGTCCCGGCTGTGCTTCCAGGCTCCCTCTCCTTTCGTCCTTGCTGCCGCCACGAGGTGCTTGTGGCCAGAAGGAGCGAGCTGATACCTTGAGAGGGAGCTCAGATCAAGCTGTAGGAGAAAAACTGCCTCCTAGAAACATCTGTGGGGAACCGAGGTTCTGTTGCCCAGAGTCAGGCCATATCGGGGGCTCTGGAGGGGCAAAGTGCTTTCTGCTTCTTCTAAGGCAAAAGTATATGCTGGTCATTTCTCCAACTAGTGCCACTCTTCACTTTGCTCCTTCCCACTACACCCAGCGCCAGGGTGATGGGTGAGCAGGCAGGCTGGGAGCCTCAAGGCCAGTTCCACTCCTCTGCTCCTTCCCCCGCAAGGCAGCAGGGCCGGAGGGCCCTGGTGAGATGTTCTCCCGGAGGATGTCTCTGCCTGCTGCCAGCTTCGAGGGGAGGCTGTCAGGGCTTGTGATTCATTCCCACTGGCCTGTGGGTGAGTCCTTACCCCTTTGCTGGGTAAAGGACAAGGCATGCTTCCTCCTGCCCCTGTAAGATTGATTTTTCCTACTATTTTTATTTGCTGAAGTTCCTTTTAGGGCAAGGAGAGATAGCTTTTTTCCAACTTGAAAAGGACACTGGGAAGGGGGTAATTCTTGCTGCAAAGCTAAGCAAAATAGCATCAGTTCCCATTTCTAATGTGTCAACTGGTGTATTTGCACACAGTGACTTGTCCTTGTCCCTTAAGGAAGATCTTCCCTTTGCAGAAGGGAAAAAGGAAAAGGGAAAAAGGAGACCGTCTAACCTCTGCTTGACAGCATGCATTTGCAGCTTTGGGGGGAAATACCAAATCAACAACCAACCAAACAGACTGATAATAAGGAAGATTAATACAGGAGATCAGAAGTATGCACGCTGTCTGCTTTTATGGTATTGCATCACTTGCAATCACAGTCTCTGTCTAAATACACACCAGCCTTGATTGTATGGCTTATGACACCAGCAGCTCCTGGTGACTCATCTATAAACCACATTAAGCTACACAGACTATGCTCCTTTAGGATCTTTTTGAGTATAACTTTGGTCAAACTTCCTCTCTACAGGAACCCTGGACTGCAAAAGCAACTCTGTGTGCTTTTGCATCAGGAGAGCAAGAAGGGCAGTGAGCTCAGAGGCTTGTTGAGCTGTGCCCCACTGAACTGCTCTCTGTGATCCTGCCCACAGCACTCTGGTTTCTGCATTGCAGTCTGCTTGGAAAGGGATCCAGTACATGGGGAGGAGGGTCTATGATATCCCCAGGTTGCTTTGGATGGAGGGAAAAATTACAGAAAGGAGAGGTCATACTTTTCTCCCATCCAAATCCAAGATTTTAATTAATATCCTCTACACAAAAGGTTGTAATTCTGCATCTAGGCAGAGCTCGGAGAGATCTGGACCATGTGTGGCTGAGGGTATCCTGAGGAGGTAGAAGGGAGAGCAATCTAGCCGTGCTCCATCATCACCCAGGATGGAGACCAGGAAACAGAATGGGGGAAACTGAGGCCATCACTTAAAAATAGAATCTGTGAACAAAACCTTTCCTTTTTTTTTTCCCCTGAGTGTTCAGCCCTGTGCCCCACTATGTGGGGCCAACTCCCTGCATGTGTTTCATGGTTCTCAGCTCCTCAAAATGCTTGGCTTTTTCAGCCTGTTGGGTGTCTAATTCAATAGTTGTTTGAGGACACCTACTATGAAATCCCGCAGTGTTGATGGTAGAGTCCCAGGAGGTTACTCTGCCCTACTTTAGTCCTGTAACCCACTCACCCGTTCACCCAGACTTTCTCTTCTCCACTAATATCATGACCTACATGCAAAAGACTTATTTTCTGGCCCTGTTTCCATAGCAATGCAGCACGGGGAATGCAGACAAGCCAGTAATAATGAAACAGATTCCCTTTCTGTGAAATCAAGACCTCTTTGAAAGTTGAGTGCAATTTTAGGGAAAGTAGGGATTCGAGGAGAGTTGGATTTCCAGCCCAAAGCCCGGATCTCCGCGCCCTCTAGTGCCAGAGGCAGGCGAGGAAAAGCAACCCTGGGCACTGAGAATGGGAGACTTCATAGCAAATTACAGGAGAGGGAGAGCAGTGGTGTGAGATAAAGACATTCTTTCCAATGTCAGTTTCCAACCAGACCCCTCTTCCGAATCGCGAGCTGAAAAAAAGAAAAAAAAAACCAAGACAGGAGGGGTTCAGTTGATCCTGGTTTGGTCACCCAGAGGCTGGTATGTGTTAAACTATGGAGGAATAGGTATGGAGAAATTAGTTGAGAAGCCCAGACTATATCTGGCCATTTATTCAGAAATTTTGGATCTCTCTGGCTTTGAACTTCACAGCTTGAAGCAACTTCCAGCTAATTCTGAGAGATTTGAAGGCACAGAAGAGGATTACTCACTTGTGAAACTGCTGCCCTGACCTTCTATAGGCTATTTAGGTGGGTGGATGGGTAGGCAACAGTAATCTAAGCTGAAGGGGCTTAGATCCAGCTCCTAAGAATGACAGGGATGACTTTTTCACAAATGCTTGTAGCCTGAAATCTTAAAAAGCTTAGATTGTATGGTAGCTTTTAATGTATGGCAGAATTAAATTGTATGGTAGCACTGCAAGCCCTGTTAAACCCATGTTAGAGATTTCCATCTCTAAGAACCAGGCTGCACAAAGATCCTAGCACTGAGAACTCCTGCAACTAAATGAGACACTCCCCACACGCAACCCTATCCGTCTTTTCCAATTCCTATAATTTGGCAAAGATAGTTTTCAGTTTTGTCAGGGTATCCAACAGCTTTTCCTGTGTCAGAGGTGCCCAAAAGATCCGGTTACCTACTTTCTTGTCCATGTCCCACCAGCTGATTGCCAAACACTTGCGCCTAGCAGATTGCATTCCCTAGTCCTCCATATCAAATTGAGTAGGGATCTCTTGCTGACTCGTCCCACCACAATCCTCCCAGATTAGAGTGAGCAGAATTAAAAGTTAAAACCGCTCCTGAAAGTTGTATTAAAAGGCTGACTCCTTTTCCCATGGGACCCGTCTTGCTTCTGCATGAAAAACACTTTATGCTATGGAGCTGCCTGTCATTTTGGACAGTCGGACCTACCTTTATATTGTTACCTATATCTAACACAACCTATTCCCCATAGAGCAGGATATATATCAGCAGGTGTTCCAAAGAAATACCTCTTATATAACATAATTTTAAGTCCCAAGAGGATCGGACAGGGTGAAGTGAGTTTCATCTCATTTCCATCAAGCACTTCCTAAAGAATGCTTGCCAGTGAGACTAAGACACACAATGGGATTTTAGTAGTCCATGTGCTTCATGTATTCATTTTTAAGAATATGATAAGGATAAAATGAAACAGACCAAGGGCCAGCTGCTTTGCTCACAGCCGTCTGCATGTTTTCTTTTTGATGAGATGATCCTCTGATTCCCGTCATTCCAGTATCGCTTTTGACTTCATGGGCTAGATTCTGATCTTAATTACATTCTTTCAAATCAGAGGTGCCTCCACTGATTTTAATTGCATCTCATTTATTCTAGTGGAACTGAGCACAGAATTTGACTTTTACAGAAACATAGTAAGTGTTGTAATTAGAATATGCCAGTGTTTTGACAACTGTTCATGGAACAGCTCTGTTTCATCAGACTGCTGAAAGGGAACTGCAATGTGATAATGGGCATTGGGAGTAGTATGGGACACCTCTCACAGAGCTGGCAATAAAGATCTCTGTGAGCAGCCACAACACAAATAGGCGAGAAATTTTGTAAATCAGCTTTTCCCAGGGTTTTCCTCAAGCTCTCAGGAAAGCTCTGAGTAAATTATGGGCAGGTGTGGGTTTTCTGAGTTTTCTGGGTTCTTTTGGTTGTTGCTCTTTTTCCTTTTTTTAAATTGAAAGAGGTGAAATGAGACAAAAATATCCTCATAGACCTTTCTTCTGAGTCATTGTGAAAATTAGTTTTGGAAACCAAGGTGATACAGTGAATCTAGTAATTTAAAAGAATTCTCTTGCTCAGTGATTTCTCTTTCTCAGGATCATCAGGTAGTCTGAATATGTAAAGGTCTCTTTATTTTGGTGCAGACAGGATGATCTGAAAACACTGAGGATGAGTACATTCAATTTTTTAATCCATTTCAGCATGTGAGAAACAAAAATTAGCCAAGTCTGTGCAAGGGAAAAAATAAGTTTCTGATACAGCCCGTACCGTTTTCATAGATGCCTGAGAAAACTTTTCCTCAGCTTTACGATGAATTACTGATGTCTATTTTGAGCTCATCTATCTCATGTTTAGTCAGTTAGAAAGCAGAGTAGTCATATGTTGAAAATTATTCACAAATTCGGTAATGAATAATGGCAACAAGCTTATTCCACTATGATTTCTGAAGTAATTCAGTGCAAGCTGGTGACCAATGATTTATTCATGAAAATATTTGCACATCTCAAAGTTTTCATGAATGTTAGCATGAATAATTAACAGAATTTGTTATTTGTTGTAATTTCTCATTATTTTCCCATTCAAAAAACCATCAGTAATCCAGTTAAAGAACATTGAAGATAATGATAGGATCAGACAGGTGTTTTGTCTTGTCTTGTGTTGTGTTTCTATCAATGTCTGTACCACAGAGGTGGGTGCAGGGAATGCTGCCCTAGATATCTGCACTGCCCTCACGTAAAATGTGTTTATACCCACTAGCTTGTGTTTGCTCACTACCCAGAGAACTTTTCCAAATGAGAAAAGATACCCACCTCCTTCACCAAATGGAAACCTCTAGTGATTTTAGAGAAGCTGCAGATATACTCACTGGACAGATAAGCAACTAATCTGGTTTTGCTTCTCAGTAAGTTCACTACCTTAGTGATAGCATATAGCAATGAATTCAGTAGTATAATTAAATAATTTCTTTGGAAAAATAGATCCCAAACAACCTTTGATCGATTTATATTACGTGTCTTGAAATGTTATTCCTACCTCTCTGTTACAAGACGCAAAAACAACAGGTACAGCCAGTTCATTGTATAAGTGCCACTCATTTACTCAGCCATGAACTCTCTTATTCCTTTCTTCTCTCAGTTAGTCCCAGGGTTTTTAGGTACCTTGCGTGTCTTAAAATCTACTAATCCTTCTATGTCCTGTTTGGGTGATGGATTGACCAATACGGACACTGTTTCCTGGGCAAGGACTATAGGCTTATACAATAAACCTGTTTTCATTTTAACACCTTTTACTCCTTCTGTGCTAATGGAAGTTTTCTGATCGCTGTTGCAATAGAGCAGGGCTTGAAACTGGGTTGTCCTCAGTAATGCCAATACCCTTCCTTGAGTGACCACAGCTGGCTTCAAACCCAGAAAGGTTTCTATGTATTTCACTGTACCTGTGGTTGTTCTGCGTCAGCCAACGCTCATTTCCACCTGCAATCCAAATGCTAGGTTCACCCAACTTAATTGGCATACTCTAAAATACTTCAGTCCATATTCCCTTTTTCTAACAGAAATAATTTCAGTAAAGAAGTTTAGTGTGATATAGAATCTTGTACAGCTCAAGTGTTAATCTTTTACAGTGAAAAAAAAATACGTTTCTGTTTTCTCTTTCTTAGTCAGCTTCCAATTTGTAATAATAATTGACCTATTCTACTATGACTTAAATTTGTCAAAGAATTTAAGACAATATATAAATACCTATATTATATAGACTTATCAGGTTGTTTTTCTTGGTCTTTTAGCTTGATGCTTCAGAGCATATATGGAAAACACACTATTTATTTAAAAGAATCTATGATTTTTTTCTCTCTCCTTTATGTAATTCTAGTTTTTGATAGTTTCAATCAATTTAGCTAGAAGTGAAAAAAGACTTTTTAGTATATAATATCTAAGATTAATGCAGTTCTTGTCCTAAAGATAGGTAAACTAGCTGCTACCCTGCAGTCCTTCTGTAGCATATCTGACTTTAGTGACAACTTGCGTATTTTTGCTATCAGCGCAGCCACTTCATTTTCAAATGCTTTCCAAACTCTTGCATATAAACCATGAGGCCCTTGTGACATGCTGCTGTTTAGTTTATCAGTTTGTTCCCATGTTTCCCCTTTCAATGTTTCACATTCTGACAGCTCATGTGCTTTCTTGTCTTGAAAAAAGAATAGGTCTAACGTGGACATTAACACAGCATCTTTGGCGAGGAAGATTTAACCAAATGAGTAATTCAGAATCTCTGCAAAGTCCTTTTGCTCATCAGTTATTCCCATTATTCCCTGGATGTGCAGCGGATCCTGTTGCTTCCCTCCTAAATGGAGTGAATTTAAGACCTTTCAGAAATGCCCTGTAGTTCCCCTCTCTGCACAAACCCCCACACACCTACAAGCTCTTGTAAGTTAGTGCATCCTTGTCCATCTTATTTACAATTGACATTTTGTTTGTGCTTTATTATAATTTCCCTCCCTTAGCCATGGGCTTCACCAGACCTGAAGTGTCATTTCCTGAAAGCTGGTTGCTTGGCTTAAACAACCTCTTGGACCTTAACATTTCACAACACCTTTTTTTTCCTATCTTGCATTTCAGTTTGCTTTCTGCATGACTTCACTGAATCAGAAACTGTCTGTTAATATACCTGTTGTTCTGAATCCATGAATTTTATTTTTCTCTTTCGTTCTCTGCTTTCTTTTTCCAAAAATTATTTAATTTCTACTTTCAGTAATTTTTTTATCAGTTTGCTAAGGGTCAGTTATAACCTCACACTCTTAATGTAGTAATAATTTCATTAATATTCAGTGATTTGATTGTGTCATTCCTTTAGCTGTTGAACTAAGTTAAGAACACATACTGTTATGTTCGCCACCTATTCTAGAAATCAGATAGAAATCCCTTTGTGATTTGTTTTTTTAATCTGTTTGTACCTGCCAACACACAGGTGGGTTAACTCACCTATGGTTTTATTAGACTTACTTACCTCTTTGATCTCTCTCCATATAATCTCAGAGATTTTCTGGACTAAGAATGCTAATGCGTTGTGCAAGCATGAGGATGTAATTAAAGAAGGATTTTTTTTTTTTGGTTAGCACACTGGACTGAGACCAAGGAGACCACAGATAAGCTCCTGACCATGCCATCAACCTGCTGCCTGATCTTTGACACATTCCTATGGCATGGCACAAAGCCTGCTGGGGTCAGACACAAGCTCTTGTTACCTTGGGTAGGGTTTTGCTCAGCATCCTGAGGCACAGACAATAATTCTGCCTGGTCTCATAACAGTGTTGTAAGGATTCACCTGCCACAGTTCGTCAGGTATTGAGGTTCAGCTGTGCTGCTGCCTAATGAAAAAAAGAGGCAGACAGACTCCATCCACAGGGGCTTTCTTTGCACTGGAGTTGGAAAGCTGAGCCTTTAGGAGGTGTTTATTAGGAAAGTTTCTGTTCAGAATGGAGGATAAGCTAAAATGTTCAGTACCCCTTGAACAGAAAGGTGCTGAACCTTCTAACTGCTTCAGATTTTGGTGAGATGTTTTCTCTACTGTTTCTTTTCCATGTTTAGGCTAAGCTCAAACTGATCTCTTGATCCGTTACTGGCATCTTTCACCCACATTAATTTCACTTTTCTAGCAGTGTATTCTCAGCTGATGAAAGCTGTCAGAACATGAGTGACATGAAAGGAGAGGCCAACACCAAACAAAGTGCTATATTTAACCTGGCAATGTCATGCCTTCTCATTTATGACCTTGAGCCCTAGCAGTGAGAATTTAAACAGGGCATCTTGGTTGTAAAGTTGTTTCTTTAGCCAGACATAGAAGGCTCTTATTAAATATGAGGAAAAGCAGGGAAGAAGAAAGGTAAAATAAGTTACCCTTCTGCTTTTGACATTTGTGATAGCCAGCACACTTAGTTGCCACTAGAAGGAAAGAATACATGAAGGGCTCATTGTTAAATTCTCATTAAAAATGTCTGTTTGATGTCTGCAAGTCATTTTCGCAATCTGATCCACCGGGAGTAAATGTAGGGATCTTTACTGAAAGGTTTTGACATCAGAAGCAGTTTCCTGCAAGGAATATCCTACTGTTACTAATTATTTTGCTATGTGATTCAGTAAAGGGAAAAAAACCCCAAAGTATACAATTGGAAAAAAGCAAGGAATAAAAAAAAGAAAGAAGATGAATAAAACCACTTGGTATGTTTTGTCTGAAGAAAGCCTGTAACTATGTCTCTTCCTTTCTTTAGTGAAGACTGAGACTGTATATTGCCTACTTTGAAGCACAGGGGAATGCAAAATATCTGGTTCAAAAAAACCTAGATAACACAAGCATTGCCATTCTTTCTGAATGACAAATCTGACAATTAATATTCCACATTAGTGTCTTTAATCCCTCATAGCAGGGTGTGGAAATGACACCTAGCTAAAAAGATGAGGAGTAATTTTCTTGTTACTGCCTTCAGAAAGCAGTGAGAAAAGCTGAATTCCTAGTTTCACCACAGCTTGCTGTTGTGGTCTCAGACAAATTCAGCAGGCTCCTGTACCTCATCTGTTAACATGGAAATTGTATAAAATAACATTTTCATTCTCACAAGCTTTGTCTGCTCTTCCTGTTTAGATTTTAGTGTTTGATAACTGCTTTGTAACTAACTCTCAGCACTAACCTTAACCCTAATCTTAACCTTAATCTTACATAAATTTGGTCATCCATAGAAAGAAATGAATGATATATTATTTTTCAAACATTCAGTTGCTTTTAATTCCATATTAAAATTACCTTTTAACATGGACCTGATATTTCTCTTCTTTAGAGAGTAAGACCCTTTCTGTTTACCCCAGGTGTTGCTGGTACAGGCAGCAATATATGGGATATCTGTCAGCAGATTCTGTGTGGAGCAGGTCCATGATAGATCTTCTTACACCCTGTGAGCAGCTCTGCAGATGCTAGTTCTTCAGGGGTACAGAGGAACTGGGAAAGGTACACAGGAAGGTGACAAAGATGGTAAGAATTACCTGTC
This sequence comes from Acanthisitta chloris, assembly GCF_000695815.1. NCBI lineage: Eukaryota > Metazoa > Chordata > Aves > Passeriformes > Acanthisittidae > Acanthisitta > Acanthisitta chloris. The sequence goes on from NW_008651120.1 coordinate 25,750, forward strand.
TTCCAGAGAGGAGATGTTCAATAGACTAGGACTCATCATTCCAAAAATAATAGACATGTAGGTCTAAGCAAGCTTGACCAGAGGGAGAAGGTGAAGAGGGGTCTATTTATAATTATTTTTTCAGCATCTGACCCAGAGCTTTCAGGTGAATATTAACAGTCATAAATTTAAAACAATAACCCAAACAAAACACTGCATGGTTGAGCTGTGGTACTTAGTACCTTATGACGTTTTGCTATTCTGAAGGTGTAAATTAGTAAATAAGTGGTCAAACTAGACAGAACACTGTAAGAAAAATGATACCAAAAGCTTTGTGATACAAATGAAGTCAGAGGGAGCTCCCCACAGTCAATTGCTTCAACCTAAGAAACTTATGCTGGGGTGGCATCACTGCATGCTCATTCCCTGTGCTCCCTCACTGCAGCCAGACACTTCTGAGAGAGAACAGGGGGCACACTGGCTTAGGGGGAGTTGCTCTTGCACTCAAAGCCTCTCTCAGAGTCATCATGGTAGCTGTCTTCTTTGGGCAATGCTCTACCTGCTTTAGTTTTTCTGCTCACCAGAAACTTTTTGTCCTTCTTGGCTAGGTTCTTATCAAAAAAGCCAACAAGACACTTTGGAAAGTCATTCCCCTGAAAGACATCCTGCAAATAAATTCAAGGATTGTTTGTTTTGTTTTTCATTGTAGCAGTTGAAGAAATTTAATGTACACCTTGTTTCCAGGCTGAATTCGATGCCAGCCACAGAGTGTACTTTACTGCCCCACTGTAACTCTGATCTAAGATCCTGAGATAACCTCCTTGCAGATACACTTCTCTTTCATCTTAAGGCCTTTGTGTTTCCATTACAGGTGTCCTCTTTACAGGAAACAGTGAGTTGAGAAAGAGAAAATGTGGTTACAGCTCTGTCTTTAGTCTCTCTTCTCATTCTTCTACTTCCAACAGCAAACTGGAAGAAACAGCCTATGCACAACAGAAATGAGGAAGGATGTGGCAGGCATTGAGAGAGATCTTTGCACCCCTGTAAAGGGGACAGGAAAAAACATCCCTCAGCAGTCACAGGAATATAATTTCTTGCCTTACTAGAGCAGACCTGTTTCTTCCAAATGCCAAAAGAGAGATGATTCCTCCTTGCTTTTCATTTGAAAGTTTGAAAATCGCATCCTTCTCAAACCTCTGTATCATTTCCTGTGCTATATCAGGATGTAGACAATAGTCTTTAAAGTAATGAGTTCAAGGGAAAAAAAGCAAACCAAACCTAAATCAAATGAACCAAAGAAAACCAACCAATCCAAACCCAAAACTTTACAGAATAGAAAACTAAAACTGAATTTATGATGAAGGAGATACTTCCTGAAGATTATCTCTGTTTTGCTGATGTCCTTTATGTGTACAAGTGATGGGACATAGATTAATTGGAAAGCTCTCTAAGTCAGAGTTTTTCTGTTTGACCATAGTCCTCTAGGAATTACAACATCATTTGTTCACCTACGTGGGATTGCTCTGTACTGCAACTGCATGTCATGAACTTCAAGGTGAGCTGAAAAGCTATGAAATATGCAGAAGCCAAGCTCTCTGTTTATTAAGAAACCCACACAAGAGAAGTGTTAAAATTACTTCCCCAAGCTTATAATAGCTGAGGCCCCCACATTTTCTACTGAACTGTAAAAATGGTTTCTGGATGCTTTGCTTGTATAAAAATCAAGCTGTGAGTGTATGTCCTTGTCTATGGCTTTAGAAATCCACATTTAGGTACTGTATTTTTACCTCTAAGACAAAATCTTAAACAAGTAAATTAAAATAGATCTCAAGGAAAACATGGGCTATCTGAAACCTAATTTCTCTCCTTGCAACCCACAAGGCTGTAAAAAGCTGCAGCTCTGCTTGGATTGCACTTCAAAGCCATTTTATGTACATACAGATGACTACAAAATACTGGAGGCAAAGGAGAACCAGGCCTATACCACACAAATTAGCAATGCATTTTTTTTCTGGAGGCAGTGTTTGTGGGTTTTAGAAACCAGAGAGCAACTTTGGGGGTGGGCGATAGACCATTATGGCAGGCCATACTGAATTGGAGTTTTCCTCTTGACAAGTATTTCAATGTCGTTCTCTAAGTTACTCCTAAAAGACTACAGGGAAAAGAACTACAGGACACACATTCGTACTTTGAGAGGGTTGGCTAGGCTGTTTAATAGTTTAGCACTGCCTAAGTTGTCAGTTCCCATGACCTGTCACCAGATCTGAGTATTTTTACTTTTCCCAGCCCTTTCCAGTCATTTGGTGATTTTCTCATCATGTATGTAAACAAAGTGGAAACCAGTAGAAACCTATACATGATTTATGTGTTAGTGTAATAGGAAGTCCCTCCCACTATGGCTGGTTTGCACATGTAATGTTAAGACAGGTTCATATACATGAAGATTTATTAGCAGAGTCCACAGCTGATGGCCTACATTGTATCTTAATGTGAAAAATTGGAAGAAATGTAAAAACTGATGAGAAACAGAAGAAAAAAGGAAAGGTCTCTTCGTGCTGTGCAGCTGGGAAGAGAAACAACCAGGGTTTCCAGACCTCTCCTGGGTGTTCTCTGCTGGTTCCCCCTCTAATATTCTTCTCACAGTAACTGTGCTGCTTCCATCAGAACATGCTAGAACCCTCAGCTGGCTGTCATTGATTGCCATCAGTGTTGCTTGGAGTATGAACTGATGAGGGCAGGGTCTGCATGGCCGGTTTCTTGTGTGCACATGAGCATTATAGTGTCCCTGGCATAAACTGAAAGCTATAACCAAAATGTATTGAAAGTGGGGAAAAAAAAATCTGTTTGTCTCACAGGTGGCAATCACTGCCCTTGAGAGCCCACCAGACTACTGGGGTGTAGTAGTCTATCTCTCCCCTGTACCCTGATTTAACCCACTCTATCCTGCTGCCACAATCAGCCACAGATGGTTGTGGTGGGAAACATTCAGGTTGTGCACATCTCATTCTGATTTCACTGCATCTTGGACACTAAAAGGGTACATGGTCTCACCTAGTGTGTACAGACACAGAGATTTTAAAGGCTGTTGTCTCTTGCTCAGCTTGAGTTTCCTTGCCATGATGTGAGAGGATTAGTATGAATCCTGAGTGCTAGACCTCTTGCTACTCTGCAATGAACCCCTCCAGGTGCTTAAATTGCAGCCTCAGAAGGAGCCTAATCCAGTCCTTGTCAGCTGGCAGCACATTTTCTCTGATAGCAAGGCTTGACAAGCTGGGGCTAGATGGGTGTTTATGAGACATACATGAAAGTAGGAGGAGAGGTGCTAAAACAAGACAGCATCTCACAGAGAACTCAGATGAACTTCTTTGATCTGGTAGGAGCCAAGGTGTGTTTCCAGTTACCTCTCAGTGCTGCTGCTGTGAATATATCAGTCCTTTTTTAGAGAAGAATTGATTACCTAGAAAGTGAGAACATCACTGTCTTTGCTTTAAAGTGGTGGGTATGTCCCAGTGGGGGGAAAGGAGAAGGGCTGCATGTTGTCTACTCTCTCACTGTTCCTCAAACTCTGACTTGAATTGCACAGTGAGGAAAATAAGAGCAGGTCTTTGCTTAGATAAGCATTCTCCAAGCAAATTTTCAAAACAATGACATAACTATTTGCATTGCTATATGAAATTATGTACATGTCATCCCAGCTGTGGGTTCAGTCCTACAGTCCTGCATGCTGAATGTGTAGGACCAGACCCTTTTTAGTTAGCTCAGCTCATGAATAGATAGGATTTGATACAATATCTATTTTTTTTTCTTTTGCTGCTTGTTGAAACTGCTACCTACAGCCCCTCAAGGGAAAAAAAAAAAAAAACACAAAAAAAACCCTGTAAAAACCCTCCACATTCTCCACAACAGACCAGATCATGTCATGTAGTTGCTCTTATTGCGTTTTATGCTCTATAGCATAATAAATGATTATGTAATCTGCCACACAGTAAAGAATGAAAGGATTAATTGGAGAAATAATCTGAAAATCAAATACTTCTTTCCAAGATGTTTTGTCAAAGAATTGATTTTGTCAATGTTATTCCACATTTATTTTTTTAAAAAATAATAATCTATTACTTCTGAAATCAAACATCTAACTGAAGAGAGGAACATTTTTCTGAAAATAAGTGAAAGGCTTATTATTTCATGGGAAGCAGCATTCTGGTAACCAGAGCTGATGGGAGACATGACCAAAGGATGTGGAGCAGGGAGAGGATAGTTTCTCTCTTCAGTCTACATCCAGTAGACTGAAAACCAAGAACTCTTCTGTTCAGTTTCTTTCTTACTACTCTGTCCTCCATACTCCTCTCCCTTCCACCGTGCACTTCTCATTGCTCTTTGAAAAGACACAGTCTAGTCAGTCATCAAATGACTTCATCTGCTGGTTATGTCTTTGAATCAATGAGTTATGATCACCTACAAAGCCCCAGTCACACAGACTTACTATTTTGCTTGGTTTTTACATTCACTGTGGGAGCACATCACTGTTCTGAACAGTTTGCAGTCTGTCAGTTCTGTAGGGGTTGTCTGGATGTCATCTCTGTCCTCTCAGTCTAAGGAAGAGAGGGAAAGACAAAACAGGTTGTCAGGCTATAGGTAAAGAATAAATGTGGGACAAACCCACACACTTATCTTATTTTCCTGCCTGCCACCCTCCCCACTCAGCCTTGCTCACATGGTCACTATAAGCTTAGCATCGTTATAACCCCTCTGGGGTGATGGTGATGAAATTTGTTTGCAAGCAAGCCATCTGATCAGGCTGGTGTGCTAGAGCACAATGCCAACAGAAATGGTTATTATGAGGACGTAATTAGCAGGCTTCTATACAGGAAAATGGCTGTAAATTATTGATTGCCGTTAACCTGAAAGACATGAGAAAAATTTTGGCTTCCCAATAGCCTCAAAGATGGTTGTGTGAAGATGGGCTTTTCTGAGAACAGACATTCCCTCAGTCCTGAGTGACTGGTCACTGTTCTCATCAGACAGCTGATGCTCTCTTTTGCTTTCAGATCACTGAAAACAAAATGACCTATGCTGAACAATCTGTTAATTGTCATTAATTTGTCCACTGGATATTTCCCCCTATGTTTTGAATTGCCCATCTGCAAGTGTGCTGGCTAAGCTTTGCAGTCTGATTAATAGTTTCAATGATTATGTCAAGGCCAAGAGATTATTTTAAGATTTTCACATTCAGCATTGAGAATTTGGTACTCTTTGTATGTGACTGTTCACTTAGCTCATTTGACACAACTTCCCACCCCTAATTTAATGACCTGATATTTATTACCATAAGCTGAAGGTGCTCTAGATGGTGGGACAGGCTCGACAACAATTGTTCCCTTTTGCCCTAAGAAGGTCTCTACAGCAGCATGGCTGAGGAAACAGATACCAAACCACAAATACTTTGGAGAAAAAACAAAACCAATGTGGTGGGCTGTTCAGCAGTGTCTGTGTTCATTGTTTCTTTTTCCACATCAGATAATTATTGCAAATCACTGGTGGCTGATTCTGTACCTCAGTTTATTCTTGGTGATATCTTGCAGAAGGATCTTTTGGTTCAATGTCTATGTACCTAATGCTTATAAGTTACTGTTAAAGCTCGGGTGGAAAAACATTATTTTGCATCATCCACTTGTCTTTTTAAAGGGAAAGGCAAAGCCTTTAAAGATCCATTAAGGTCAAGTGCACATCCTCACCATGGGTATCTTTGGGGTAATGATGAGCAGTACTAGGAACAAGCTTTGTGGACATTATGCTCAGTCTTGGGATTTCCTTCACATCAGCATCTGGCTGCTCCATCATCCACTTTCTTGAATACTTTGGACCTGCCAGGCAAGAAAAGGGATTCCTGTCTTATATCTATCTGCTGGTTTAGCACTGGCTTTTTTTATACTACCTGCTGTCTCTTCAGCTTGTTTTAGGACAGATGCAACTGCTCTTTTATTCACTTTGAGTAGTACATCACCATTGAACAAACACCCCAGAAATGTTTGCCACATCAACTGCTACATACTGTGAGTGTTGATTCCCAGGTCTGGCACAAAATGCTAACGGAATGAAACAGTATCCAGTCTGAGCAAAGGCTTCAGAATCTTTCATGATCTTTCTCATCCACATATTTTAGCATCTCTTCTCCCACACATACAACTTGTTCACACGTACTGAAAATACAGAGTAGCACATTTGAAAATGTTTGCAAGGTATATTTTACTCTGTGACTTTTATGGTGTTAGGCAGCAGACCAGAGATAGTTACTGAACTAAGCATTGTAATGCGTTTTTAAGAAGCATTGGTCAATCACATGAAAATAAACATCACCCTCAGGTATACTAATTGTTATGCCTTCTAGGATTAAAATTACTAATTGTGTCAGTTCTCATGTGCTCATTTTTACATTGATTACCAAGTTAGAGTTCAAAGAGGTATCCTACCACTTAATAAAAGACTGCTAATTAATGAGAAAAGTGCATGTTTTTCCCCTGAAGAATGAAATACAAATAATTACTATATGTTAGCATGAGTGATTACTGTACTCCTGGGTAGGGGCATCAGTGATCTCTGCCTACATGGAGATTCCAATGTTTTGAAAATGTCTCATACTCATAAAATCATAACCAAAAAAAAAGAATGTGAGACACACAGTACACTAGGGTGTAAATAGACAAGTGTCTTAACTGGCAGGGTTGGCTACATTCTATTTGAGGCATCACTTCTAAAGAGTCTGTTCTTCATATGTTGCACTTTGTCAGGAAAGCAGAGCTTCTAAAAATCCATTTCTCTGCATTAGAGTAAATAAAGACAGAAGGAATAAATGGCTTCTGTCTAGTCTCAAGCTAATGCCAAGGGGACCAGAACCCAGAAGTCCTGAATTCAGGACCATGCTCTTATTATTGGACTATCATTTTACACAGAGCTTTTTTCTTCTTTTTTTTTTTTTTTTTCCTTTTTCATAGTGGGGGAAGAGGGTTGGGGTGGCATGCAATATTTGTTCACATCAGCCAAGACTGAAGGAAAAATACTGTGTATAATAATTACAGAGCAAGACAGGCTTATACGTCACCCATCAGCATTGTCTAATCGCTGGTATTATTCTCTGTTCTTACTTACCCTCATGTCAGTGCTGCCTCTCTTTCCACCTCGAATCCCTAGCTCCTCCTTCCTCTGACAGGATGTACAATAGCCAGGGCAATATAAATCAAAGCCTAGAATCAGGAAAATTAGAATAGATTGGAAGTGCCAGTTCCTCAAGAAGGAAAAGAAAGAAACAAGACGGCAGGAGATCAGAAGAGTGATTGCAGCTTCATTACAGAGGCCGTTGTACCATCAGGACAGGTTATTGCCTGTCACAAGCTGTTTTTATTTTCCAGCTCCTGACTGATGCAGAGCTTGATCTGAAATAAATGCCAGCTATCCACTTACTTTATAAATCTCTTTGCTGTGCTCACATTTAATGTTTATGGACCTTCACATTTTTCAAGTAAAATATAATTTTATACTTTTGATATCTTTATTGTAAAGCAGCAGGAGAGAGGTTGAGAACTACAGAGGTCTTACAGGTCCGTGCTGTGGTGGGACTGAGAGGGAATGAATTCAGATAGGTCAAAAGGCAGGGTGGGGCTTCCATGCAGTGCAATCTCAATGGAGACTGCTTCCTTAATCTGTTTCAGGTTCGAACATGAATCATATGAGTGGTCAAAATACTAGTGAACTGAACTTTTAAAGCTTTCTTTCATTAATTTACTTATCAGTTAAAAACCCAAACAAACCAACAAAACCTATCAAGCTTCCCTTCCCAGCAATTCCATGGTATCGAGATGAAGCCCAAGGGTTTTAACAGCATGTCATTGGGATTTTCAGGTTTCAAGAGAGCAATAAAAAAATACCTGGAGCAGAAAGAGGTAAAGATAGTATCTTCCTAAATGTTACCTCTTTCTCTGCTAAGAACCTCTGTTAAGAGTAGATCACCATATTGACATTTCGGCGGGGGGGTGGGGGGGGGAGGAAAAAAGAGAAAGAAATCTTTTTATGATAAAGAATTTTTTAAAAGGCCTATGTGTCAAGTATCTGATTTTTATATTATCAACATCTGTAATTGATAGACTTACTTATAACTGTTGCTTACCCAGCCAGCACAGTATACCTGGTCATGGTATATAGAAGTGGTGTTTGGTGGTAACTCGAACAATATTTGCAGTACTGCTCACGAATTGGTGGGAAGACTTCTCTTCCCTATGCTCAGCAAACAGTAAAGTGCTTCGGGTTATACTTTTTGAATAGCTGCTGTCTTTAAAGCAGCCTCTGTATCCTTAGCCTGAGGTAGAGTGGGTGTTTTTCTCCTGCTGGCAGTTTTGAAACTGACACTCTCACAAGCAGTCCCTGGGATGTAGGTAGGAGATTTTGATGAGTAACAGTGATTTGTTTAAGCAAGGACTGCAGAACTGGAGTCTTTAACTGGGAATGAGGAGTTCGCATTGCATGCAGAGCAACTGTCTCCAAACACTGCAGGAGTGATCCAGCTCTGATTTCCCACCTGTGCGTTGTAACTCTTTGGAGGAAGGCTGCTAATGACATAGCACAGGAATTGTTATCTTTAGAAAATGCAGAATGTGAGTGTACACATACAAGCATGAGAAAATCTGCTGGTATTCAGTATCAGCTCACTGCAAAAGCTGGTAATGAGCAAACTGGATAGGTTAGTAGTTAGGGATCAGTGGCATTGCCACTAATGAAGTTTTGTCCCTTGTCCCACTAACCATAATGTTTTAAATACACAGCCAGTCTTGGAAGGCAAAATGTTCATTCCATGTTTTACAATAGGTTGTTTGAGACCAAAATTGTCTGACTTTGGTACTTCAGTGAAATGTCAGAGTGTTGCTTTAGGTTAACACATCATTGACTGGGTAATTGTCCTGAATAGACTAGGCTGAGTTGAAAGCTCATGGCAACAATGGGAGTAAAAACAATCATCAGGTTTGCTTCACGAACCTGTTTCTCACCTCAGATGTGTTTTCACTCTCTGCATGGAATTGAAAAGTAAGATTTCAGCTATACTTATCTCTATTGAATGCCCAGATTTAGGATAAAGTATTATTATTATTTTAGTGACTTTTTGACTCTTTCTCTTTACATTCTCAAAGACATTTTTAAGACTCTTCTTTCATTTTAATTTTTCTTTTCTGTTACATTCCTGTTTTATGATTCTTTTCCCATCCTACCTTTTCATTTTTCAGGAGTTTTCACACACAGATATTTTTCCACCTTTTTCCTACCTCTGCTTTCTCTTCTCCACCTTCCTGTCTGATATCTTATTCCCTATAGATATATGTTCATCTGTAGTGATTTTTGCAGAATGAATAATGTGGCACAATTCTATCCTCAGACCCTTTGCAGGCTCTAAGTGTCACAGAGGGAATCCTAAACCCAAATAAAGTGGCTAGAATTTGGTTCACAATTGTGGAATTTTATTTTAATGCATTCTCTTGAAAGTCAAATTTTCATTTTCAGACTCTCATTTATTTTACCATCATGGAGGGGTTTGGTATTCCAGCTCCTGTCACGCAGGGTGACTGAAACACACCTATGCCAGGATTATCTATAACTTGCTTGCTAGCAAAGCTGCATCAGCTTGGTACATTTTACTATGCCATTCCCTCATACCCACAGGTGATGCTGGCAAAGAGAGTCCAGCCTCAAACCCGCTGACACTACTAACTTCCACAGTGCTTGGAGCATCCTCACCCCAGCACTTGTACAGCACAAGTTTTGTTGCTGTGGCAGTTGCTGTCAGAGCACTTGGATTCTATTCCTTTTTAAAATAACTGGATAGGAGAAGAGGGTAAAAGCAATTAGTCTCCTTCACACTGTCAGCTACCAGTAGCAGCATAATTTCAAAGGCATCAGATCAACACCATATGAGCAGATTTTTCTTGCCTGCTCCCACTACCCTTACACCTGCACAGAATTACCCACCAGTGGTGGTCACAATTGCAATAATATAATGAACACTACATTATCAGAGACAGGCAATTGCAGGCCAAAGAGACTTCAAAGGTCTCCTACATTAAGCACTTAATATCAAGCCCTGAAAAGCAGCCTGTGCCTGGAACAGAAGAGAGAGCATACGTGTATCTGCTTCATTTGTGTCATATTGCCTTGGCAGAGCTTTTGAGTCCAAGGTATTTTGAGACTCCCTGGACTGCCCAGGTATATTATACCCACCTGATGCTGCCTCTGTGAGTGCCTCTATGTTAGCATTCTTAGATGAATGACCTGACTGCTCAGAATACAGCACAGCAGAGCTGGCACAGGGTGATTTCTCTGCTGTCAAGGTCTCCTGAGGTGAAAAGAAGCATCTTTCAGCTGTAGAGATGGGAGAGAAATTACTCTCAAAGCTCAGGCTGCTCTGAGAGTCAAAGGGAACACAGTGCTATTCTTTGTAGTTTATCAATTGCAATCTTCATTTCTTTCTACAGTAAAAGATAATTTTTCTATGTATTTATAGGCAGATTTTAAAACAAACAAAAAACTCACAAAGAAACTCTAGCTCCTTATTCTTTTTTCTTTCTCCTTTTCTCTTCATTTTTATTCTACATATCTGTGTGCATTTTCTTCAAGTGTTATTGAATGAGCTCCTGAAAGGCTTAGAAGAAGTAAAAAACCTTAATTTTAAAGCCCTGCTTGCAGTTCAGTCAGTAGCATTCTTCAGAAGATTTTTCATTGTTAGTGCTAATGTTTAAATAAAAATCTTTTTGTCATCCATGGCTGCTTGAAACTAGCATCATTTTATCCAGGAACAATGGGAACAAGTCTTACACTTTACCATGAAACTATTTAGGAAGTAGTTTGGCCTTTTGACTGGAGAAGGAAAATAGTTCACAAGAGAACTGGAGTTTGTGGGCAGCATAGAAACCCACATAGCTTTACAGAAAGCCTTCTACTGAGGAGTGTAGCTTCGTGGTATGTTGGGAAATTACATGACAGCTGGTAAATAACACTTCTATGGGACATATTGTTCTTCTTTTATTAAAGCAGAAAGTCCAGAAAATTGCTTAAAGCCTAGGATAGCAAAAAGCCCCACAAAAGTAAGGACAACCAAGATACCATAAAAGAGTCTCTTGTTCCACGATATTACCATGAAGTTGCTTGTTGCCCAGTAACTGCTTTCTGATAAGATGCAAAATATTTCGCAGTATTGCTTAACTAACTCTGGGCAGTGCAGTTCTTCTAGGAACTGACATAAAAGTAGCAGGAGCAAGGGACATCTGCTCTGGTTTTTATGTTGGTGCACACGGAGCTGAATTGCATTCAAAGTCTCTCTGATACTGTGTACTTTACTAGGCTGTTCTAGCCTGTTACCTCTGATATGCACAGCAGCCAGTTCCAAAAATACTATATTTCTTGGAAGCTTCAGTAGTCAGAGAGAAAATCAGGTTTCCATCCATTTAGCTGGGAAAAATAAGGTCTTCTAAAACAATGTTTCAACTCGTAGGAAGAACAATCATCATTTTCTGAAAGCAAGAAGTAATAAACCACTCATCTTCTAGGGTTTTGTTCTGTTGTTGGTGGTTTTTTTGTTTTTGTCCTGCAACATATCACAGCCCTTTAATGTAATTTTGTTTTCTCCATTTTAATCAGTTTATCCTTTAACTACAAGATTTCTCTGCCTGCCTGTCTTTTCCCTTTAGCTTTTAGACAAAATTATTACAAACTAGGAAAACCAAAAGAGAAACAGACCAAACCAAAGTTGGATTTCCAGTTAAGTCTCCAAACAAGACCATCTCTAAACATCCTGCTGGAGATATTTCTGTTTTGAAAAAGCAAGCTCCCCTTTAGATAAATGTCTATTTTTGGTGTAGTTTGGTCAGTGTCATTAAAAGGAAAAGAGACCATCATACTGTATATATCAATTTTTTTTTCATTTAATGCATTGTGTAGTAAGCAGCACATGAATCTTACTGGGTAGGACTGCTGCCTCTTGGATTGTTCTTTCTGCTTTAGTGAGTGTTCTTTCTCTTTGGGATCTGTCATGAATGATGTGTAGCAGACCTACAGAATGTAGGAGCTTTCAGACACTGGCAAAACAGCACGTCTCCCTGAAAATTAACCTAATTTCCTGAGCTTGGCATTACAGCAGAAACACAAAGCTGGGACACAAGAGAGTTCTGGCATCATGAGTTTTGCCCAGTTACAAAAACAAGCAAGCAAACTACCACCAAAAGTAGCATAAGAAGCAAAACTTCAAAGCCTTATTAAAGCCAATTGCTCCTCGGGCAAGATTGTATCTTTCTCTAAAAGGTTATGCTGAATTCTTAATAGATAGTAACCTGTGTGAAAACCCTTGTTGTTCTGACACCACAGTTAAACTTCTGTGAAAAATTGTCCTCTATATGTGAGGATTGATGCCCTATCTTAATCACATTAAAACACATTATTTACATAATAGCACTATGAAAAAGGACTACTTCTGCCAGGCTAAATTTTTAATAGAGTAATAAATAAAGTGCAATTTGTTAAAATACCATGTGACTGTCTTGAAGTCCAGTCTTTTAGTGTACAAAATGGCTTGTGCTGTGCTTGATATTCTTCAATACTTTGATGACTCTGACATTAAATAAATGACTAGCACATTGACGAGTGAGCTGGGAAGGAGTTAAAAATCTGAATGTGAAAAATAATCTCTCTTGAAAATGCCAGGGACATCAAGGTGTTCCTTGTCCCATTTGATCCAGATTAAACATCCCATGTTTCTCACAGCAGAAGCTAAACTCATCAAAGAGGCAAGGTTTTGTAGTCAGCCCTCAGCAGCCTATTTGTTTTCAGTATATAATGGTACACCTCACAGGAGTTTTTTCAAAGAGTTGTCTGATTTAAATCCCTAAAGGGAATGACCACCCATGTAATGGGATAGGATTGTCTCTTAGGTGCAAAATGTAGTCCCTTTTTTTTCAAGTAAATTCCTCTAGTGACTGAAGCCTCTGATTTTCCTGTGGATAACTATAAGACTGGTAATATTTTAGAATATCACCCTATGTAAAACTCTTCAGGACTCAAATTCTCTTCACTCCTTTTATGGATACGCCTGATGAGCAAATGTTTCACAATGATGATGTCTTTAAATACACACCCGAGTGGACGAAATTATTTTGAGCTCATGTTTTCTCTTGGTTTCTGCCAGTGTTTTCATAGAATCATAGAATATCCTGAGTTGGAAGGGATGCAAAAGGATCATCAAAGCTCAGCTCCTGTCCCTGCACAGGACATCCCTGAGAATCACACCATGTGCCTGAGAGCATTGTCCAAATGCTTCCTCAACTCTGACAGGATTGAGGCCATGACCACCTCCATGGGGAGGCTGATCCAGTGCCTAACCACCCTCTGAGTGAAGAGCCTTTTCCTCATAGCCAATCTAAACCTCCCTGGCACAGTTCCATGCCATTCCTTTGGATCCTATCACTGGTCACCAGAGAGAAGGGATCAGTGCTGCCCCTCCACTTCCCTTTGTGAGGACATTGTAGGCTGCTATGACATCTCCTATCAGTCTCTTCTTCTCCAGGCTGAACAAACCAAGTCACCTCAGCTGCTCCTCATACATCTTCCCCTCTAGGTCCTTCACTGGCTTCATAGCACTCCTTTGGATGCTCTCTAATAGCTTTATATCTTTCTTATATTGTGGCACCCAAAACTCCACACAGTACTCGGGGTGAGGTTGCACCAGCATGGAATAGAGCAGGACAATCACCTCCTATACTTATCTGATAGCTGCTTGGTTTTATAAGACAATTAAAACAATTGTAGTAAACCATTCATCATTTCAGTTTTGGTTATAGCTGCTTGATGGAAGAGTGCATATGGCAGTATTTGGGGACAGGCAGTTTGCATGGTCAGTTGCTAAGATATTGGACAATGTCAAAATCATGTCTGAAATGATGGATTGTGCTGTCCCTTAAAAAGATTTTAGCTGCATGTTGGTCTGTATTTGTCTTCAGAAAAATGCTGGCCCTTAGAAGAATCATTTCATTTTTGACATACTGCAAAAACCATGTGACTCAGCAGAGTCATATATACCCTCCAGATACCATATCCATCAGCAACCATTCATTAGTTCAATAGTACATAATACACAGTTCACATCAAATAAATTTTGCCCATTAGGCAGAAATCTCAGGTCACAAACATGGGAGAAATCTTGTTTCCACAGAGGTCAAAGTAGATCTTCCTTCTCTTCTGGTTGTCACAAAACTTCATCTTATACCTTTGTGGACAGGTAGTATTAGACAATATCTTACTCCAAATCAAAATGAATCAACATGGACACACCTCCCCCAGAGCTCCTAAGAGATAAAAGATTTTTTTAATCTTGTGAGAAGGCTGTACCTTTATAAAACAAATATCTATCTTGATCAAGTTCTCCACAGAAATTAATGGAAATTTTTGGCTCAAGTTCACTCAGCCAAGATTCCACCCTCGTATAAATGTGAAACAAATACTAATCAATTTCTCTGGTATTTCCCTTGGACTAGTAACTTAACACAGTCAGGAAAAGCCTTGACTTGGTATATGACTTTTACGCATAACTTTCACCCAGGAACTTTCACTTCTGTGATGATTATAAAAATTACTATCCAGAGCTTTCATCTTGTCTCTGTTACATTCCCTCATGTTACTAGCAATAATTAGAGGAAAGTCTTCAGTAGCATTTTAGGGACGCCCATGAGGCTGATCTACTGAGATTTTGGGAATCTCTTTGCTTTCATAGCCTTCAGCTGGAGCTGTTAGAGCTCAACACTTCCAAAAATCATGCTACATTCTCCATTCTGTTTAGTCAGATGCTACTGGAAATGGTTTACACTTTCATGTCATCTATCACCTTAAGGGAGTAATAAAATATATTACCAATTTGTTCGACTTCAGTACACTGAAAACTCCCCACTGCATCATATTCAGTACACTTCTGGGCAGAAACATGCCAGCTGGTTCAGCGTATTTAGCAGAATTACACATTATCAAAGGGTAAGATACAGAATATGGTATCCCATTGAAATGCCAGATAGCATTTACATATTGGAATTTAATTACTCAAGTTGTATTAGGGTAGCAGTTCTCTATCTCCTTTAATTCAGCTCATTATCATTTGAGAGAAGAATACAATTGCTGGTAATCTACTGCTGGTGATACCAATGGTCTCTGGAGGTAGTTTTATCCAGCCTTTGTAATGTTAAAAGAGAAAGGCCCAAACCCCAAACAATTTAAAGGAAAAAGTGAGGAATAGAAAAAAATCTACTTTGAGGAATGTCTTTTAAATAAGTTCAAATCAATCACTGAAAGACTTTGCAATAACATAGAGCTGAGATCTAATGTTTTACAGATGATAATATTTTGTAGCTTTATAACAGTAAATCTGAAATCTCTACTCCAAATGAAAAGTCTCTCACAGAATTTATGGTTTTTGGAAGGAATAATCTTAAAACTCCTCTTTTCCTTCTGAGGACAGAGGAAATCAGAGACTAGGTTATCTTTAGAGATCTCCAAAAGGCTTTGTCCCCTTCTCCACAGCAACAGATTCTGCTCGATACTGGAGATGGACAGTGATCATTCAGCCAGAAGGTACTACATAAAATTAGGCACGTTAAAGAATTGGAGCACATCCCCAGCCAGGAAGTCTGACACAAGCAGTAGCAAAATCTAAATATTTTCTGTGCCAAGAAAGAACGTTTCAAGCTTTTTGTTGACACATTTTTCAGTCTGCTCTGTTGTTGACAGTCAGGAACTTCTTAAGAAACTTTCTCTGGTGGTGCACTGGAATTTACTGCTATAGTGATAATATCATAAGGGAAAATAACTGAATGCAGCATCAGTTATCTTTCTGCAGTACATTGGTATCACTGCTGTCAGTCATCATTGCAGCATATTTGAAGTATAGGTTTACAGTCCTACAAGAGCAGTGAAGGAGACAGGGGAGGTAAGTGAAAATGTAAAGAGCATTGGAAGTTAGGACTACAAATTTCTTCTGCCTTTCAGCTTCCCTAGTACCTTTTGGCAGCCCCTAACCCTAAAGATTTTCTCCTGCCAATATTCAGATTCCTGTTTGTTGGAAATGAGACACAGAACAATAAATCTCCAGCGTCATTACATAGTAAAGTGATCAAAGGGCTGCTGATAACTTGGAGGAAGTTTTCAGAAACATACAGTCTTGTAATGTTCGGATACTGTCTTCCATTTATTTTTTCCTTACGCTTAGATCCTGACACTTTATTTCATTCTGAGAAAAACTAGTCTCCCTCTCAGTTTTGTACATTTATATGGGTTTACTCAGCAGCAGTTCATACATTACAACTAGGCTATTTGAAGAATAATGTCTTACTAAGCAGGAATCCCATGTATTTCCATACAGCAACTCAGGAAGTAATGTGCTATTCACTATATAAACTGAGTATATGTCATCAGCATAATTTGAATTACTGTGCATATGTTTGCTTCAAATGACTATTGACAAGTGCATGAAAGCGAAGAACTCATTTGTACTTTCTGCTTATATTCAGTACTTGCCCCTGCCTTGACATTCTAAGTATCTGTGTTGCAATGAAAGTTAATGGCACAAACAGAGTTGTAATTTCAAACAGAGTAAGCAGCAAGAACAGATGTACATCCCTAAAACTCTTCAGCTCTAGGACATGCATTTTGTCTCTGGGCAAACAGTCATTCCAATGCATTGCAGAAGAAAACAAAAGCCAAACATATCTATTGTAGAAATCAGAAATTTCTTTAAATCTAATGCTTTAAAGGCATGTATGTAAGACATCTTTATAGGCATGAACTGCACGATGCAGCAACAATTTCTTTGCCTTAAGTAGCACTTTCTTGATTCACTGTAGTTTTCAAAACTGAATTGTCACTGGTATCTCTTTATAAGTTTTAGAAGCATATATCAGAATATGTCAATACTAAATGTTAGATCCTGCTTTCTTGTAATGATAATATAACTTTCTTTCCTATAGTTATAGAAAAAGAGAATAATAGAGAGTAATTTTTACTGTGCTGTTGAACAGGAGCCTAAACGGATGCAAGGCTTATTCTTAAGCTTTTCCTGAGTTATCTAGGCTTTTACAGAGTGAGGTGAGGCTGTGTGTGCTTCTCCCCAGTGACAAGGTGGTGGGGCATGCATGAGTCTTGTCTCTATGTCTTCTCTACCTGGCAGGAAATACTGTCATGTATTGTCATTGTATATCAGTAGTGAATAATTACAGCTTCCTTTCACAAAAAGGAAAAAAAATATATTTGGGTAACAGAAAAATGAATGGCACACCTATTTGTGAGCTAACAAGTATCAGGGTTTTCTAGTGCCTGCTATTCTATATGTAGTTCACCCGTCTGCATAGAGCTGCACAATTTATCTTAAGGCTAGCTCTCAAGGTTTGCCTCTCAATTCATATATCCATAACCTCAGAAGATATCTATGGGGTGTGAAGTTTCTAGCAATTATCCCTTTGAGTGATTTTTTTCTCTTTTTCTTTTTTGCATTATCTTTCATTAAAAAAACCCAACAAAACAAAAAAAAACCCTAAAATACCCCACCCCACACCTAAACAAAGAAACAAAGAAAGAAAGAATACAAGTACAGTTTAAACAGATTGCTTTTTTACAGGCACTGAAAAATTAAGAAACCTAGGCTGCAAATCAGTGGGGGAGACGAGTTCCAAAATAGATGCCTAATTGTTCAAAATGTCCTGCTATCACTCCCCGGTGAAGCAAGCTAAAGACTCTTGCTAATACTATGTCACCACACAATTTAATCACCACATTGGTCAGCCCTTTGCATAAAATAGTAATGTGGCATTTAGTCTTTCTGTGGACCTTAGCATACCCATCTGTAAAATGCATAGTGTGTTGTAAAATTCATATAATACCTTGCAGGGCTTTTGTAAAGCTCAGCTAATTAATGTCAAGCAGTCAGCTGAATTTTGCTCTTTAAGTAAAATTAATTTTTCTGAACCTTCACAGAAAGATTTCTTAATACTTTTTCCTAAAGCTCCTATAGTTATCATGCTGACCATTTATTATTTATACATCAAAACCAAACTGTAGCAGAATAATGGGCAAGTCAGAAATCTTGAAAATAATAGCCATAAGTTGTACAAGAGGTCTCATTAGGGACAACAAAATGAATTACAGTCAGTGGAACTAAAGAACAGTTTATGACATTGTGCTTGCATATTTGGCAATGGTAGAAAATTATATAAGAATATCACCATGATGCTGCCATAATATCTACTCTTCTTTAGAAATAAGCATGTGATTTGAGGCTGGAAACGCAATCCAGAATCTAGCCATCTCTGAGAAATAATGATGAGCTTACTTCTTTTATAAATCTTTCTTGACCAACCAAGAATACATTTCTCACATAATTTCTCACTTCCTTCACCATCCCTAAAAAACAGAGCAGCTACCCAACGAACTTATTCAAAGATGGTTAGTACACGAAAGGAATCACAGATTTTATAATTTCTGATGGGGGTCTCCACCTTGATACTCTAATTGATACAGAAGGTACTGAGTATGGAAGGTGTAGTTTGACTGCTCTTTATTAACTGCTGAAAAGGAAGGTATGTGTGACATCTTGTCCATGTGTATTAAACTGTACAATGATGGAAAAGGATTAGTAAAAGAAAAACAAAAAGAAACTTGCTTGTCATAGAAGAAATGGTAAAGGATTCAGCGATTCACTGCTCAGCACATTGAGGATGAAGAGGAACACTGGAAGCAGTGCTGTCTCCATAAGTTCATGGTTCGACACCATGGATCTCCAGGTGGGTCAAGATTATAGAGATACACCAACCTGGAGGACTCCATGCTGTTGAGCTGTTCATAAGCAGCGGAAGTCAATAAACTCCTCTCAGCTACCAGGTTATTTTCCCTGTCTGCCTCTGGAGCTCTTCTGACTGCACTGTTTGCACTCACATTGGAGGAAATTACCCATGGAGAAAAGAGAAAAAACAAAACCTTCCACAACTGACAAGAAGGAGCTAACCATCTTTCTGTTAGGGACTAAATCACAATCAATACTGATACACAACTTAAGAGATTTCCAGGTAGATATCAAGTCAGTGCATGTGCATGCACATGTCTGCAGTGGATTTTCTTACACCTTTCTGTGAATGCTGTGAATTTTCTTTCATTGTCAAATGGAGAGGTGAATGGGCCGGTGATATACTCTGCGAAGCAATTAAAATAATAAGTGGATACCTGTCTAAGGCAAGAAAATCAGGCATGTTCTGAAAGGGTATGCCTACACTGTCAAAAATTTATGGATATGAGCCCTTTCTCAGACCCATGTGGATGGATGCCTTCCATCCGCAGTGAATAGAGTGATGTTAACAGTTCTGAATTCAGGTTATTGATGATTTTTCTGGGAGAGGAGAGCCAGAGCCATTCCCAGCCTCTGCATGAACCCAAACTCTTGTTTAAGTGATATGAACAGAGCATATTACTCTCCCATTGCATCAGCAGATATGTGGCGAACAGCTTTTTTATTGTATAGTGTGTGCATTTGAGCTATAAATACTGGTGTGGATGGAAAGCTTTGAGGTCATGGGGAATGGCATCCTTACATCCACTTTTGAGCCCTTTTTAAACCTGGAAGTGTAGACATACCTATAGAGGATCATGTCTTCTGCATGACAGTATTTATGTGCATTGGTGTAACTCAATATCGAATTCTCTGCTGGTCACTTGGGCAAAGGCAAGTCCTGTTATTCTGGAAGAGGGGAATTAACTTGGAGCAGAAGGCTCAGCTTAAAAATCTTGTGGCTGTTGGGTCAGCCACTTGTTGCACCTGAGAGCACTAAGGCTCTTCAAGGAGATTGACAACGATTCATTGCAAATTAGGAATTTTTGCTCTCAGGAATTGTCAGTGGTAAAGCTTAGGCCTTTGCTTACTGGACTTCTTGGTATTTTCTGCTTACTATACAGGATTTCTATTGGAGGGTTGAATAGAAGGTTGGAAAAGAATAGACATGAGCAAGAATTCTATAAAGCAGGATGCATCCTTATGCATGCTGCACTGAACTGTGATTTAAATATATCTGGGCTGCCACTGATTAGCAATTTAAAAGTGACAGAATTTTCAGAGCACTCTTTTGCGTTCTGTAAGGCATTTCTCTTTTCTTCAGAAAAAAAAGAAAAGAGACAAAGAGTGAAAGAATTCTTTGGGGGATAAAATGACTTCTGGAGACAAATAATGTTCCTGTATTACACAGTATTGATTGTGACATGGCTGTGAGTTACATGGAATTACAAGCTCCCTTGCTCTCTGTTTCTCCAGGGCCATTTCATGTGCTATGAATTGATATGGGACCCACAGTTGAGTGGCTATTTGTTTCATTCTTCTACCTGAGCCCCTAAAGCTCTTGGTAATGATTGGTAAAAGGGGGGAACTGATAACCAGGGGGAGTGGACACAGTGTATTACTCACTTCCATGTGCTCTATTAGCATATTGCTAAGCTGACACAGTTGTAACAGACCGCTCCAAAGCAATCTGCAGTGGTGCCACTTGCCAGTAATAGAGAGCAAGAAAGCACATGGGGTATCATTGTTTTTACTGGTGAGCTAATGTCATAAAAGAAACTTTTTGGATTCCAAAGTGGCCAGGAGTCACCAAATTGTTACTAAGCAGAAATAGTTTTAATCAGGAACAAATGAAGCCTTCCTCTTATTCATAAGAACTTTATGGTGTAGTGTGTTAAATTCTGGCTGTTTGGGTGGATTGTGCTCAAGCAGATCACTGATGGTTTTGAAAATAATGTTCACTCAGTAATGTGTCTTTTATTGTCCTCAAACAACTCCTGAGGCAGACTGGGACCTTGCTGAGGCCGAGGGGCTCCAAACTGTCTATACCTATCTGTCTGGACATGCCTGGAGAGAGCAGGGTGTAATCATTGTCCCTGTTTTTCCCTTGTCTTCTGAAAATGAAAATACATTCCTACTCCCTCAGGTCCCTTTAAAAACTCTACACTAACTTTTATGGGTCTAGGGCTTTTTTTCCCCATATTTATGTATTTTATTTTTAGACTATGATTGGTGCTGAATTACAATACACCATGACAGCTGCTTATTCACATGTTACAGCTGTAGCTTTGACTTCAGTTGCTCTCTGCCTCATTGCAAGTCTCTTAAAATGCAAACATGCTTAAAAAATAGATTACATTTTGAACCAAAGTAAAAAACATGACCATTTTCTTTGTGTACGAAATTTCATGGCATATGGATATTTGTTAGCAGGCTAAGTAGTTCCAGCTGGTGTGTTTAGTTTGCAAAGTGTAAAGTGTACTGCAAACTGGCTAATCAAGTTGCCCTTTCCAACCTGCCGATTTCATAAAAATCGTAAATCTATCTTTTCGATTCTGGTGTGGCTGGGTAAACAATGTAGCAACTGTTTGAATCTGGGTACAAGCTGCAAAACCAATCCATCAGACTAATCCAGTTTAATATGGCAAGGAGGGTGCTTCTAAATCTATTCAGCATGGTTAGAATTTGCTTTTTCCCTTCCCTACTTTCATGATTCACACATGGAAAGAAAAAGGAGTAGAGAGAAGTGAAGAAATTCTCATCTTCTAGCATGTAAACTAGCAGAGTATATGTTTTAAGTTATGCCACCATTAGCACAGTAAGGTTTGCTGTCTTCCCTTACTGGTAGCACAAGCCACTTAGATATAGGACACTGGACAGCAACATACAAACCTTTACACAGTGGTAAGGTTTCTTCAGGCATTAGATGGATCCTTTGTGATTCCTTTCTGCAAACATCAGATACATCAGATACGGATTCAGCCTCACCTCAACCCTGTGAATCTCCCCAGATCAGTCTTACTGAAGATTGTTGTTCACCAAACATACTTTAAAATAAAATATTTAGGTTGTTCTGAATTTCTTCCGGATGTTGGAGTGTTTTGATAGAGCGAAATGAGGACTGGAAACTCACTTTATTTCAAAATATTAGATGCTATCATAACCTAATCCACAGAACTGGGATTTTAAGGGAGAAAAAATGAAAAGAACTAATATATGACTCATGTTAAAACTACAGGATCTGGCTGTACTAGATTTTGCATCTGATTTATAGATGCTTCTAGTTTGGGGGTTTTTTTTGTTGATTTGGTTTTGTTTTGTTCTGTTTGTTTGTGGGTTGGGGGGTTTTGTGTGTTATTTTGGGGTGTTTTTCCCCACTTGGATAATTACTGTCATCTTCAGAAAAATGAAACAACAAAAAAAACCCCAAAAAACCAAAACAAACAAAACCAACAAAAAGGCCCCAAACAAGACCACACCCAAAAAGCAGCAAAGAACCAAAACCGTAATTAAAGATGAGTTCTCGATAATGGCTTCTTGCCCCAGCTGGAACTGCTGAGATGAAGACTTTTTTTGTTGTTCAGTATTACTTTATTGGCTAAGGAAATTGACACTCTTTTGAAGGATTTCAGTAAGATGAAAACCAGTTCAACCTATTAAAAAGTTTGATTACTACTCTCCCTTTTTTTCTATAGTTTCTTGAAGGTTGTAGCCATCCCATTGCTTTGTTTTCTTCTCAGGGAATAGAGACTGTGACCGTCATGCATGTACCTTCCCACTCCTTATTGCAACATCTGTGACACAGGTTCCTTCTTTGAGGGCTAGGTGACAGGAGAGATCCTGCACTGAATTCCCAGCCTGATCTAATATCAGGCCACTCATGTTTACACTGCTTGTTGCCTTCTTGAAGGCAACAGGAAGAGCTTTCTGCACCAAAGATCTTCATTATAGGCACTCCCCAGCAGGTGCTGTTGATGGGTTGTGGTGGAACAATGCCATTAACAATGCCATGAAGGAACAGTAGAGAACAAATCTACACAGTTAATGTATTCAGCCTAAAGTGAGAAAAGGACACTTCTTGATCTACATTATGTATGTGCCCTTGAAGATTTCTGCTTACTTTACTGACCAAACCAAGATTTTCTATTGTTAGATATGCAGAGCTATTACAGTCTGAAAGAACGAACTGTGTTCTGTTCTGATGTATGCACCATCAGCAAAATTGTCAGCTATGTCTTAGTCACTGCACTTTTATTACAGGAGGTTTCAGACATGAAGTTGGGTTTGCAGGGCTTGTAGACACTCAGATTGGCATTTTATTTGTGCACTGAGCAAACATGACATAGATATGTAGATAAGCCAGCAAACATGGAATAGAACACTACTTCATACTTTCACAGCCTGGCTTTTGTGGTTTATACTGATCTTTGGAATGAGGGTAAAAAAAATCCCATTATTACTCTGTTTTGTTTTCAGAAATCCCTTCCATCTCATTTCCACTAGCTGAGAGTTCTGTCTCACACACATAATGGAAAGAAGGAAATAATACCTTTAGCCTGAAAGCTTTCTAATCACAGGCTAGAGGACTGACATTTTACCTAACAATAGCCCAAATCTATGTGCTTTAAGAGCCCTTGCTAATGTCAAAGAAAATGAATAATAGCTTTATTACTTAGCAAGCACCAATACTTTCATAACATGGTTGTGATGGTGTCTCCTTTTTCTAGTGGTTTCTCCTTTTTGTAGTGGGAAGCTTCACAAATGAAATTTACTCAGTCCAGTGAAGTACTCTACTTTAGTATTTGATGTGGGATTACTCTCAGGTTTCAAAGTCTATTTACAAGCTGTCTTCCTAGTCTACAAGGTCTGTCTAGGCTTTCTCTATAGTAAAGAAACATCTGCTGGTGACACTAAACTCCATCCTATGGTGGGGCTAAACAACACGGAATGGATTCCTGTCTGGAGGCATCTCTGTGTTGTTCTTTACTGCAGAGGGACTCTAGATAGCTTCGCTAAGGTATATAACTTTCAGAACACTCAAATCAGGCAAGAAGTATCCCAGTGAAGGAGAGGGAAAAATCACTTCTGAAGTCTGTTTTGCATGTTGTCTCCTCTTTCCAGCCTCAAACACCAATGAACATTGGTTTCAACTGGAAAGGGTTACCTTTCTATAGCCCTTGATATAAAGATTCTGATAAAGTATGAAGAGGAAGGACGGGCAAAATACTCTAGTGACAGAGACCTACTGGTGGTTGTAGCCAAACAGGCAGTGGGTAATAATAATAGGTCAGCTGCCAGCAGATCAGGATGTCCATCATGGTGTTTTGCACAGCAATATTGAGGGTGACATAAGAGACTTGAGCTCTGAAATGTGATCAGTATTCACCTATTTGTCCTGTACACCCTCAAAAGGCTTTGGATAGGATCAGGGTGCAGATGACAACATGACTACCTGAGCTACATAGAGTGAGAAAATAACAGGCCATGTTTCCCTGAAACTTGTTTAGGCTGTTGTTTCTACTGTCCCTGGTAGCATCCAAATGTCTCGTTAGTTCAGAAAGCAATGGATTTTGATAGGAGTGGAGAAGATAACTGGCCCACCTCCAGAAAACTCTTCTGTCTACTCAAGGGGCATAGCAAACTGTTTTGTTAGGACTGAAATATAGATTCTAAGGGTGGTCTTGGCAAGCAGCTTTTGTCTGGATATTAAGATGAAGAGGTACTCTTCTAGGTGACAAGTATGGTTCCTTAGTATGGCTTGTCATGCTTAGATGCTGAGCAGGATCTGTCTTCTAGGCAGAAAATGAGAATGATCAGCTGCAGCTACTCTGTCTTCAGATATGTTTGAACGCTCCTGTAGGATATTGTTCTGGTGGTGTACGGAATGTGCCTCTTTCCCCTTGGTTCTTGAAAGAAGATATTTTGCTTGTTCTTATCCCTTGCCACCTAGTTTGTTGAGACTTTAGATTTCCCCATGGAAGTTATTGAGAGCAGATTCATTGATTTCAGCAGAATTTTTATCAACAGGGCAAGGTGTATTTGTGGAGAACTTGTTATGCATTTGCACAGTATCAAGCATTTTACTAGCCTCTGCTTCTGAAAAAGATAATGTGTATGATCTGGGACCCTGAGCATGGAACATACCCTAACCCACAGCACAATGTTTGCTAATACTCTGTCTTAGTCGTAAGGTACACAGCAAGCTACTTCTGGAGGTGAGGTTTTTTCTAACAAATTGCCATACCTAATTCCTGTTTTATTAACAGTGTCACTAGAGGATGATTCAAAGTTCCCAAGAAAATTCCTCCCGTGCTAGATGCTGAACAGTCATATCCAACTCCACTCCAGAAGGCTTAATTCCCTGGATCCTTAAAGCTTCACAAATAAATTATTTTCAGAAATAAGCAGATAACTAATGTCCCACTAAGATACCTCTGTCAATGGTCTCAGTCCCTTGTTCTACCTTGACATCTCTGTAAATGTTAATATGTAAACCAGTCTTCTGGAGAAGGAAAAAGTGTCATTTGTTGGTTGTTGTTTTTTACTTCTTCTGCTATTTTCCAAAACTAAGACATGCTGCAGTTATAAGTTTATAGTTTCTCAACTACAATTTTATTTACCTATGTATAAAACTCTCTGGTGTGTCAAAGGATTTCTTTTCCCAGCAGAGAAACAAAATTTCAAATTACTGAATGCCGTATCAGGATTTCATTTTGGTCACATATTAATTTTAAAATAAAGGCATCCAAGCAAGACTTCAGACAATGAAGTTTGGATTTCTAGGGTTTTTTTCTCCCTTGATGCCAGGCAAAAAATCCCAGTGACTGAGTACTCTTCTCCCTTTTGCAACATACAGGTTTCAGAAATGCTATTGAATTGGGCCAGTAGTGTGTGTAGTTCCATTTCTATCTATCCCTTTTCTTAAATCAGCTAAAACATGCCTCAGTGCTAAGATTTCAGACTGCTTTTCTCTGTGTGGTTTTAGGTTATCCCAAAATTAAATTGCTATAATATAAAATATTGAAAAATTACTAAAGCCTACAAAAGGAGTTCTTCTGCATACCCTACAGCAGGTGAGTTCCATGTTACAAGGCCAGACATTTAAATTTTCAGTGTATTTAAGTTCCATGAACTGACTTAATATATGTATACTGACAATTACTGGGGCTTACAGTTTTTATCCTGCTGTGAAGGATTGCTTTGAACTCCTAATTCTCCTGATAGCCTTTCCAAAATGGACATATATTTGAAAGTAATGCTCAGCTGAATACGTTTTCAGATGTTCTTTCAGCAAAGGACTGAATCTTAAAGAATGAAAGTACTGGGTGGGTTTGCTTTCCTCTGAGATCATTCACTTTTGTCACCATGCCCTGCAGCATTTTACAAGTATTGGAACTGGCATTTTAGTTTCAGATTCTATGCAAGAAGTTTTATATTACTTCTTTTTACTCTTTGACTTATTTCATTCTTTATTTGATCTTGGCAAAAGTATTAAGGGAGCCCAGTAGAAGTACGAAGTGACTTGATTAAGAAAACATATGTAGATACATGCTTGTATTTTTAGATTGTATATAAAGATAAATGATTGTAAATAGAAATACATTAAATCAAAAGACATATCTTTAGTGAGTTCTAATGTCACTCTCAGCAACTGTTATGTGACACAGCTTTATTGCAGTCAATAGAAGGACAATTCGCAGCAACCATAATATTTCCACCAGCTTAGATGCTACAGAGAACCCTGTGCAAAGACTTCTTCCATTTAAATGCAAGTCATTTGAGCTTACCTTTTAGAAGATAAATGCAAGTAACTTCCTCAAATTATGTCTATGGATAACTAACTCAATCTTACCCAAACCAGAAATTACTGGGGATTTTATTCTGCACACTTTTACAGTCACCACCACATCTGTAGGTCTTCTACCACTGATTGCTTCAGTTTATCCTGTCTGAGCTCATTCCAGCGTTTTCAAGGAAGAGAGGTGCCTGCAGATATTGTTACATAGCTACATTGAAAATGGTCTCTTTGCTTCTTCCCATATGTTCTCATTCTATGAGAGAACACCCTTTTTCATATGGAAGGATTATTATATTTTATATAACTGAGCCCACTCTGATACAGTGTTATTTTTCTGTGCACTTACATACATTCACTTCACTAAAATCATGTGTGAATTTGCTAGTCATCCTTAAGAATGCCACACAAGCTCAATAAGGTAAAATTGAAAATCACAGTTAGTAAAAATGGAATAGACCTATTAAACCACCCACTGGTCTATGCCTACTCTTTAGGGTTTTCCTGCAATCATAGTAATGGTGTCATGATTAGACCTTTTGGAAATTTTACCAGTAGGAGCTAGAAGGACCTGTGATGTTTTTACTCTTCCTCTCAGGAACCAGTGACTAGGATATCTTGATTATCTTTGGTAGGTATACCCTGGTATTAAAGACCTCAATGGATGGAGATGCTACAAAACTCTTTTGGCAGACTGATCCAGCATCTAACTCTCCTTTAGTTAGAAACTTTTCCTAATTAGGAACCAAACTCTCTTTTGCTGCAGGTCAAAGTAATTATCCTTTGTGCTATTGCTTATAAGTGTAGGAACAGTTTCTCATCCTTTGAAACAGTCTTCTGAAATTCAAGCTTCTCTAGAATAAAAAAATCCCATTCTCCCAACTTTCTCTCTATTGCATGATTTCTTGATCAGTTTAATTCTACTGCCCTGGACCCCTGGTAATACATTTGTGAATTTCTGCAAGTGGCATGCCAAATAGAATGTAGTATTCCAGTTCAGTACTCATTATCGTAAGGTTCTGGAATAATTATTTTCCTCAATTTTTAGATTAACACATTCCATAATCAAATTTATCTTTTCATAGCGACACTGCATAATGGATCTTACTGATATTCAGATCTTTTCCACAAGCACTTTAGTCTCCATTTTTTCTTTGCCCATCTAATTTTCACTTCCTTTATGTGAGACTTTGTTCTTGGCTTTATTAAATTTTAATTTTTCACTGATTTTTTCCAGTGCACTGGATCATTTGAATTTCTGATCCTAATGCTGGTTGCTCATCATTCTTACCCACATATTAACATTGACAAAGTTTGTGAGTGATATTTATTTTTTTTGGTAAAAATCAGAATCTTTGTGGAACCCTCTGTAGTTTTTCTCCACTTGGCCTGTTGAAGGAAATATGCTCATCCCTGTTGTAGTATCATCACAATGATGTGGGAGGGCAACTGCTATTTTTTGGTTGGTAAATGACCTTTCTAAGTGTTAAATAATACTGCTTCTTGGTATCTATGTTGCAGTGTAATATACTATCTCATTAATTTTCTCTATTGCTCAAATCTCTATAAATGTATTGCTTGTTTTGTCATTTACATTGTATATTTGAGTTCTATTTTTCTTTGAACTTCACAATTGATGTAGTTTTCCTCCTGCTCTGGTTCCTAATCTCCTGAGAACCCAAGTGATGAAAATATCTCCTTGAAGAAAGTGTTAAAAATTATGTTTAAGGCTATTCATGAGTTTTAAGTTGAAATCAAAGCATCATATTTCACAGCTAAGGGGAATATTTTTCTCCTCCCCTCCTGTCACTCCTGTCCTCATGAGGACATATGACAAAAAGATGTCATTGTGCATTGTCTTGCATCAACATCCTGGACACCACCAGCTATAGGGATATATTCCTAAAATATGGCATTTAATTCTAAGCATTTTCCTTAGTGACTGCTGAAGTGTTTTCCCAAATTAGAACTCAAGCCAATTTGTATTATTTTTCCATCTGCCCCAGTATTTCCTATAATATATTCACATTGTTTCATTTCTAAGCTGTTTATGTTCTGGAATTAATGAATATGTTAAATAAAATTAAATCAAACAGTTCTCCCAGTAGTCACATTAGAGGATATCACTCCCCAGATCAGACATATCACAGAACTGTTATCTTTATTTGCAGTCTTTTGTTTTTCCTCAGTTCACAGACAGTAGTGTTCCTAATTTAAATCAGATGGGGTTTCTGGGAGTAGCAACATTTCATGAAAATCTACATGAGATACTTTAATATAATAGAACTTCATTTTAGAAAACTATTTGATATTGTCTCCTAGAGTGTTATGTGCAAACTTAATACACAGATAGGGCATATGACAGGAATGCACATTTGAAAATCTACCTATTACTCATTTATCTTTTAGTACCTATAGTTATTGAACTGAGGGTTCTGCTACTCATTAAACACACTGTGATCTTTTGGTGAAACTACATGATGTTGATGTGCATAATTCAGAACTGGGATAAAGCTTCTCAGCTGCAGCCAAAACTTTCTACCTCTAGCACAAGGGCCAGGAGCAGGTGGAGAAAACAGTTCCTCTCCCTAGGAGAGGGAGCCAGAGGGTGAGAGCCTGAGGGAAACAGTCAGCAGCTATTGCTTCTGTCAGGAGCCATCACTTGCAGCAGGACTTGTGCTTAGGTGCCTGACAGTAGCCATGGGGGATTTCCAGAGCTGTTGGATGGGCAAAAGCAAACAGCAAGACCTGAGCTGTGTTACAGCTCAGCTTATCTCATACTACCCACAGTGGGTGGCTCTGCCCACCACTAGACCCGTCCCTAAGAGTGCAGTAATCAAACACTTGTTAGGTCTTTACTGAACTGGTTAAAAATATACCACTATTTGACATAAACAGGATCCAATCAAGATTCCAGAATAGGAAAAATCCAGGTTTTCATACAGGTGGCAAAACACAGGCCCCTGGTGGCACTGCTGTGATGTGCTCTAGCAGGCTGGGAGTATGCAGTCTCTCCAGTTTCATCACTAGCCCCAGATGCTACCCCCTCAGCTCAGGCTGTGGAGGTGACAAGGCAGTGTACCAGGTCTATTTATAATTGTAACCTTTAAAGAGTTTATTTTCAGGACCAAGCTCAACAGCATGATAACACCATGGGGCTGCATCTCAGTGTGGTGGTATAACACAGTGCTACAGTGGCATGGTATAATGCAATGTTTTCATGTCATACACAGGCTCATATCACTTACAGATAGAAAGCACAATGCTGCTAAGTGCTCTGGGGGCAGGATGTAGTCTGCTTTTATGAGTTACTATCTGATATTAATATGATACTACACTCAAAATTGCTTAAAAGCATTAGGATGAGCAGAAGCATCCTGAAGCACAGTGAGAAAGCAAGTTTTTAATGGTATTTCATTGTTCCCTCAATATCCTCTGTCAGGATTGACTGTGTTCCTTTCCTAAGGTAGAATTTATGGTAACCTGATGAAAGTAGATAGATGACAGAGCTCTGGTATTTAATTATGTGGCTGCAACAGTAATTTTTGTCTTTAATTTTTGATAGCTTGAAAAAAGTCTAAGCAAAAGAATCATCAGTATTTCTCTATCAACAGGCTCAAGCTTTTCTTCTCACACATGAAAAAACCAAGGATATTCACTAATCCTAGGCTGCTTCCAGCTATTGTATGGCCAGAAATCAACAGAAACTTTCAAAGTTTTAAATGTGGGATAATTCTCTGACTATAACCCCTATACAAATCCTCCAGGGAAAACCTGTACTGCATCTGTAAAACCTTCAGAACATCTCATTTTCATCTTTATTTTCATACCTTTCATCTTACCCATTTTTCTCCCTTTTTCCTTGGTCTTTCTTCTGCTGTCCCTCCTTTTACTTGTCTTCGTACACTTTCCATCACCATCACTCTTTTATGTGAAGGTTTGAACGGAGCAGATGCTTCCTCAGAAAAAACAGGTTAGAAGTGTCCAGCATGTTATAAGGGAGAATCTCTCAGGTGCCAGTATTGAGCCAGGGTTGGGGAGCTAATCATTGCAATTCAGTTGCTGAGACCCCAGAAAGCCTCAGTGACTTCAGTGCCTGTATCCCTAGTAGGGACCTAGCAAGGTACAGCCAGTGATCTCAGGAGATTGCTGTGAGGTTTTGCTAATCAATATACACAGGAACTTCCAGAGCTGTAATTGCAGAATCAGGTTCCACTTACTGCAGAAGAGCAAACCTGTGTTCAAACCCGTCAGGGGCTGCAGAAGTCTTTCAACAGGAATGTTTTTCCTTTGCAAGGAGATTTGTATTCATTACGTAGCCTCTAGGACCACTGGTCCACTCTAATAACTGTTCTGATAAAAGAGGTCATGTCCCCAGAGGATGTCTGATTGGGACATGCCATTTCTCCTGTAAAAGATGATTACAATAGGCAGACACTGATTGTCTTCTAACATCCTTAACGTGACAATCTCTTTTAAATAAACTAAGGAAATTACACTTCTCCTTCAAGGTTGTTCAGTGCTGATGAAAGTTATCAAACTGATGACTCAGAAAAATGAAGTCCTCTGCTTTGTACCATAGGTATTGTCAGTGCAACAGAATTTCATGTATTTAGCAGCACTGCATAATCAGCAGGGTTCAAACCCACATACAGGGAAACTCCTCAAAGCCAATGATGACTTTTAATTCTTCTATTCCAGCTGGAATAGGAACCAGAGATTTGGGAAAAAAAGATCTAGAAAGCAGAGGAGGCAAATTCTTTCCTGATTCTTCCACAGAAGTCTGAACTCAGTAGAACACAGCCCAACAGAAAGCTGCAAGTGTAAATAAAGCAAATTTTGCTCCAAATGGTTCTTCCCTATACTACTGCTTGAGGCATACACTGTAATGTCAGAATTTAGCTACATAAAGCCAGAAAAGACAGTTAATAGTTCACTATAATAGCCTTTTTTTTCCACTCTCTGATAAAGTTGTGTGATAGGATGAACTAATTCATCTTATGGGCAGGTTGTGAAGTGTTCAGACGACAGTGACACAGAAACTACAGAAAACATAGACACCCATCTTTCTTCTGATTCTTCCTTCTCATTTACAACTTTCTCCCATTCCCAATTAATGATTTTTTCAGTGTTGGAATCCTAAATTCTGATTTACCCTCACTGTTCTGTCTCTGGGATTTGGTATTTTAGTACTCCTTTCCAAATTTACATGCTTTTTGCTATACCAGAGTGCAAATAACAGAGGCAAATTAGAATCTCATGACTTAGAGAAGCATTTTCCTTTCCATCTTCTTCTGTGATGTCTTCATTTCTTTCTTAATATCACATTATTTTGGAACATATCTGAACAATAACCTGTAAGATCATAGAATCATAGAATGATTCAGGCTGGAAAGGACCTCATGGGGGAGTCAGAAGGCTTGTGTAAGACACCATGCCATTGAATGACACTAGGAGGGACTCATCATAGTCCTGCTACCAGAGTTTTCAAAGAACCTTTGCACAGAACAAGTCCAAATTCCTCTACAACAAAACCTTGGTTCCACATTTGCAAACATAGCTAAAATAAAATGCTTATTCCTATCACTGGCCTTTCAGATATTAGAGAATAAAAGGAACATAGCTAAAATAAAATGCTTATTCCCATCACTGTCCTTTCAGATATTACAGAATAAAAGGAGAAAAACCTGGAACATATTTTGCTTTCGGTTGTCTTCTCAGGCTTACAGATCCCCAGCATATACTTTATTGAATTTTAATGTTGAAAAATGTCATATGGCTAAATGATGTATTTTATTGCTGGTGGAGCAGAAATAATTGCTGGCATTTCAGCTTAAGTTAACACCACTCAACATGTATGGAAGGACTGGAAAGACTTCTTTCTCAGACACGCTGCTTTTCTGTTCTTAAGGGGTAGTTCTATTAATAATCGTTAACATTTCCCTCCCTCTCCCTCCAGAAAGGTTTACTTGTCTTGTGCAGTTTCAGGAAACTAAAAGAATTGTCCCATTTTTCCTCCTGAATTTCAAATATCTACTTATTTATCAACTTCTACTAGGTTTGACTAGACAAAAAATATTAAAACTCCTGTCTAAAATAGTGACATTATTTGTAGTGCTGCACTTTGATAACCTTCCTTATCTTGAGCACACCTCAGCAGTTGCAATTACATCTGTTTATGACTGGGTGTTATGAGCCAAAATTTCTGCTCATATATCCAATGGATTTCCCCAGTTGCATAGTGGAATTTTGCCAACAGATTTGGCAGAGAGTCAGGCTGCTACAACTGAGAGAGAAATCATAATGGAATTTAACAGAATTTCATGGTTTCATTTTTATTTTTAGAGAAGAGAGGAGAAGAAAAATGGCCAACTATAATATCACTCACAATCTCTCAGACAGAAGCATAAACTTTTTTATGAGATTCAATTTCTCAGAATAGTGCCATTCAAATTCCACAATCAAGTCGTCCTTAGTGACCTTTTCCCTTGAATTTCAGGCAGACTCAAAACATTGGTATTGCTGATGCAGGGAGTTTGCAACATGCTTGTTACTGCTAAGATATTTTGTCCCCTGTGCTTCCACAGTAGGGGCTCAGCCTCACCCTCCTAATTCTTAAGCTAAAACCAGCAATCAGGTTGTCACTCACATTCCATTTAGGGAAGAAGTGATGCTTTCTTTGAAAGATTTTCTACAGCAGTGTTGCCAGATATATATTAGCTGAGATAGATAACTTTCATTTGCTTAAACAAACTAGACTTCTAATGTCAGGTCAGGGCATGCAAAGTACAGAGTAAACAATGTAATTAGGTCTTTAATCACACATTTTTCCAGAGGAAGGGTTCTGGGACCAGAAGCACTAAGCTCAGATGTGATTCAGTACCACACAACCCTCTTAAGATATAGCTAAGACCTGCCTCTTCTGAGCACCACAGCTCACTGAAAAGGAAATTCCTTGCCCTCCTTAGAGGTGGTGCTGTTTGCAGTCACTTTTTCTTTGAGACCAGCCCTTCACTGCTAGAGGTGGTTTCAGGTGGGTTCAAACAGGGTTCAGAAGTGGCTTGATCTGTGTATTGTATAGTCAAGGATCCCTGACTGTTAAATGTCCCCAGGTTCATCTATACTTTATCATCTTCTGTAAGAAAAGGCTGAAAGAATGAATCATTCCAAGAACTTCCTCTCTTTTAGTGTGTCGCATCTCCCTGGTTGACCAACATGTGTGTTTAAGATATGACAGTTGAGAATCATTTCTATTGGAAAAACAGCCTTTGCAGGGAACATCGTTTTCCACAGGAAACACGTTGTTTTCTCATGGTTCTCACTTACCCTTATATTGTCTGGAAGGAGACTTAGGTACTCAGACCTAACAAAATAAAGAAGTACCATAATTTGCATTACCAAAATCCTAAATTCTGCATTTTGGTGGAGATTTAAATCATAGCAGAAATGGCAGAATTTTCAATCTACATCCAATTCAGTGGGATATTTTCCTCAAAAGTTTTGCTTTGTATAGTGAAATTTTTCTTTAAAAAATCTTTTAAAATGAAAATGTATTTTTTACCCTTGTAAACAAGGAATTCACATTACAATCTTGTAAATTCTTATATGCATCTAAAGCACTAAAATAAACCTTCCAGTAATTCTTTACTGAAATGACTTCAAAATACTTTCTGAATGTGTAAGATAATTCTGGCATAGCAATATCCAAGGTCTTTGTCCTTTCTTACGTTCTTGTGTTCCTTGGTTCCTCATGACCAATGGATATTTCGAAGGCAGATGTTTATTGCAAGTTAATAGTTCCTCTTATATGAACATCAATTATGCAGAAATGTGAAAAATAAAATTAATTTTTCTGAAGATAACCTGCAAAATGCATCTTAACTAGTTACATACAATTAATTACAAATGCTTAAGCCTTCTTAAACCAGAACTGAATTTGATAATTTCTGTAAACATAGAGGCCTCTGTGAAATAGGCTTCACAAATCTTCTGTTTCCCCAACACTTTTAAGAATTCAGCTAATATATTTGCCCTTTTTGACCAGATGCATTCTCTGGAATTGTACTGAATTGTATAATTCAAGAACCTTTTGGAAGTATTGATTGTATTTTCCCTGACAAATATGAAACCAGCCATGAATAGTGATGTCAAATTGTCTTCAAGAAGTCAGTCTGGAAGAGTAGTTCAATCTTTTGCATCTTTAATGATCAGTGTAATTATACAGAAACACTTTTGACTTATAAAACACCTTTTAGATAGGTTCTACAAAATCTCTTACATATAAAGATATGCCTTGGGGTGATTTAAAATGCAAACTCCATGTAGGAGATGATGTTCTGTTCTTCTTACACTCTATTAACTTCATGGTTTCATTAGTATCACAAAGCAATGTTAAATATTATAGTTTTATATTGAATATATGATATGAAGTTTGATCTTTCGTTCTTTGTCCCTGATTACAGTTTTTCTATTTCTAAGGAGCAGATAGATGCCTAAGCAGGGAGTGTTTGTTATGGACAAGCCATGCAGATGATTAACCTTGGCATTGTCCCATGTCTCTCAGTGTAAAATTTTCACTGAGCAGATCTGAAGTAAATCATCCAGCCCACTTCACTTAATAATACCTCTTTAACATGCTCTGCAATTATATCATTTGTGCTGTTGAGCTTGGCCATTTTCCTTCTTAGCTATTCATTTCTCCCCAAAGAATAGCAGTTTAACGAACATTCCTAGTGATATAGATTGTTAAATGAGGCAGTGAGTTATTTTACTGACCACACGATTTACCTCTCATGGCACCCACTGGGTCGGTGTCATGTTCCATTCAGGAAGAATTCATCTTCCAGCACAGGCCACCTGGGAAGGCTGGTAGACCTGCTCCTTTCCCTGAAAATATGAAACAGAAGGCTGGACAGAGAGGTCCATGGTTCGTGCCCCATTCTGTGGTTCCTCTGGTGTATCCATCCAGCCTTCAGACAGCCCAACAGAAACACTGCTCAACAGCTGGAAGAAGATACCAGAATGCTGCTCCAGCTTATGTAAGCCATCAGACATCCAATGCTGCCCCACTGGGCTTTGCTTTCACAATTTCCAAAACCCTGAAAAAAGATTGCAGAGAATGTCACAATTCAAAACCTCAATTTTAACAAGTTATATGCAGATTTTGATGAGCACATTCTTTCCTCTTCCTGTAATGGGAACTGTCACCATGAGGTAGAACACAAAACTATGCTTACCTCACTCCATTCAAATTCAGACCTACCTCCTGACAATTGTGGGTCACTGGCAGGGCCATGAAATTTCATCCTTGTGCTCAGGTGGTCTTATTTTCCCATGGGAAAGAGGATTTCCTTCCCATTCTCCTCTTCTTACTCTTCTTTGCTCCTTAAAATGGTGTGGTCATTTGAACAATTGTGTTTCTTATGCAACATGGATATTCAAGCAGTTATGATGCTCTCAAACCACTGACGTCTGACTCTAGGTTACTCCTTAATTGCAGATTCATTTTTGTAATGAAAAGATTCAAAATATTTGGAAATTTGCTGATAGGTAAAGACTTACCACAGTTCATGGCAAGAAAAGAAACTACCTTCTTGGACAAGAATGAGTACTGACAAGGTTGTTCCCATCATTTCCTATAGAAACTGCAGTGACAGGCTCTGGAAGGATAGCTCTCATACCTGTCTACATTTGAAAAGGAGTAACACCTTGTGGTTATGCATTTTATCTGTGACTCCACAGAGTCACATAATAGCCCCATAATGTCAGCAACTAGAATTACAAAGGAAAAATAGTTAATATACTTAGCAGGCTTCCTGAATCAAAGGCTTCCTGGCCTGTTAATAGCTATGTTGGCACAGTTTCCCTTCTATGGGAACATTAGAAGAGTCCTAGTTCTGTTTCAGCACAGAATAAAAACCAGTACAAAGGCTATCAAAGCTCCTCTCCAACAGAATGGTTTCCATCTGAGAAGTGGGAGACAACATGAGAGACACAGCCCCTGTGTGCAAGAAATAGATGCAAGTGAACTGAAATTCAGGAAGTGTCATCCTTTAGGGTGGGTTTCCATACATTTAACTACATGATACTATGGCAGAATAAAGTGCATATAGAAGTAGGATAGTCAAAATATAACTTCCTTCTAGTGAGGTATTTCAGATAGCTATAAAGAATGCATTTATCAGTACATAACCCTAACAACAGGGTCAATGACTGGAAGTAGAGGGTAAAACAGAAGTCAAGAGGAAATTTAAAACTATATTTAAACTGGAGTTTAAATAGAATTTAGATATAAGCAGACATATACAAAGCAAAAGATTTATAGAAGGAGTATGTGGTGGAAATTAAAATTTATGTTCCTGTGATCTAAACTGAAGGGAAGCTCCACTGAAGAATATCAAGACACAAATACAGTAATGGCTAA
The DNA here is from genome assembly GCF_000695815.1 of Acanthisitta chloris. Classification (NCBI taxonomy): domain Eukaryota; kingdom Metazoa; phylum Chordata; class Aves; order Passeriformes; family Acanthisittidae; genus Acanthisitta; species Acanthisitta chloris. The sequence goes on from NW_008651120.1 coordinate 62,827, forward strand.
GAAATCCCTAAATGTGTCATAGGATTAATGCCATAACACCTAGTTCCTTTCTATCTGTATTTGATTGGCAAAATGTCATCAAGTTTTTTTCTATTTATTATTGCCTAAAAATGTTCTGGGGAATGACCAGGTACTCCCATGATCAGAAACAAAGATACAAGGAATAAGATATAGAGGAAGGGCAATTTCATGAGCAGGAAAGTTAGAAACATACTCAAAACTGAGTTCCAAACTATACTCTGTCATGGACTTCCTAGGCTTTTCTTTGGAAAAAGGTTCTGAGCAAAGTTTTGTGGGGTTTTTTTGGTGGCTTTTTTTTTTTTTAATTCACACCATTTGTGAAAAAGATTGGTGTCCTCACTGCTTATACACTATGGGAATTTCTCAATGCAAATTAACTGTAATGTAAGTCTGCCTTTGTCACCTTTCTTCACTTCAAGGAGGAAACACAGACAATGAATCTCTTCTATACCAGCCTTCCAGCCGTGGAAAGTCCTTCTAGGGGACACCAAGAATGAGCTATTCTAAGACACTACTAGTCTGTGGCTGACTCAGTAAATTAAAGTGCTGCAACTATGATCCTGGTATTTTCCCTTATTCTGCTGCAGAGATTTCTTGGTGAAGAAGAAAATGTAGTACTCTATGATTTTATCCTTTAATTACTTGCCTGTAATAAGTTAAGTTTTATTAAAGACAGTAGTATCTCCTTTCTTCCATCCTATCTATCTAGTTGATAAACTCACTGAGAGGGAAGAGTTTCCTTCTTCAACTATTCAAGGGCAAGATGCTCAGGGACTGGTATAATTGAATTAAAGCCACAATGGATTTATGCTGACTTATCTGAGCTAGTGATTTTGTCTTGAAAATTTTAAAGGAACACACTCCATGCCTCCTAGGTTTCTGATCCCAGAGCATGGAAGATATCTGTTCTTTCCAGAAACAGATTTAAGAAGCATTGCCATCAGTTCAGACCAGCAGAGTTTTTAAAACCCTACACTCTTCAGGCCTTTGATGTGTTTGGTATCATCTTCTGTAAACACCCTGCACCTCCTCACCTTGTTGCTTTCCATTAAATTCTGAAACATTAATAACATTGTCAAGACAATCATGCAGTTACTAGACAGGGGCAGTTCCTATGACTTTCCCCAACGCTATTTTACTTTCGGGGCAAGTGTCTCAATGTCTATATACACTAGAGAGTTAGTGGGGGTATTTGACAGTCATTAGTAATTCAGAAGTACTTCAGAGACCAAGACCTTGGTGGCAGGGGCATATGGGTTTTTAAAAAGAGCAAAACAGCCTTCTATCTTGTGGGTTTGTTGGGGTTTTGGGGGGGAAAGTTTCAATCATTTTAGGCTACAGCCCTAAGAATTCTGTGTTTAGAAACCTCATCCTGACTACACATCAAAATTGCCTTTCTTGCACAGGCAAAGCACAACTGCTCATTTAGGCTTGCAATGCGTTCGTAGAGCTTTAGTCCAGGTATATTTACCAGTAGAGTTGAAAAAATGTCCAAGGCACAGCTGCAATGAATGTCTGAAGACCTGAATTCATGTTATCCCTCAGTATAGCTCTAAATATGTCATTTCTGCATTGAGAGTGGAGAGATATAGCCACAGATGTACCTCTTCAACTGTGTCTTCTAACACAGATCTCAAAAGCCAAAGCTCTACTGTTAAACATTTTCTGGAGTTTTGTCTGTGGATTTTATTATAACTGACAACCTCTACTTCTCCCACTAAGTTCTTGTTTTAAGAGTTCCTTGAAACTGCCATATATGAACAAAATGCCTCTCATCCTAAGCCAGAGGTGAAGTGGGGAGAAAGAATTATGGGCCTAGCTCAAACAAGTGGATGCACAAAAGAATCACAAATATTTGCGTTTTGTAATGAGACTGTCCTAAATTTAACTAATCAAATATTCAAACTAGAAGACCATATAAATATATATGTGGTGAATCAAATGCACAGGCACACAGATCTTTGGCACCATAATTCCTATGGGACCACTCACAGCACTTACAGGTACCCAGAACACCCAGCAGAGCAGCAGTTGGTGCTAGGACATAGGAGTCACTGTACCTAATGCTGTGATACTGTAGTGATAGGCTGTAGACCATGAGAACAGCAGACATTTAGCTCCACTATGGTCTCTGACAAAAGACAATTAAGTTATTGCAGTGTATTGCCTAGAAAAAGGGATCTGAATTGGTCACTGTATTGGCAAGCTGAGAAAGGAAGCACTTTTCTAGGGACTACAGGAGTTTCCCCTTCTCTCAATATCCCCTACCATTAACAGAACTGAAACTCCGGAGTTTAATGGCAAAGAATTTCAACCAAACTGCTTAATCTGAATAACTACTGTAGAAACTGCAGTAATAGAGAATAGAATTGCTTCCAGGGAAATGAAAACATTTTAAAAAGAGAAGCACTAGGGGTGGAAAAATAGCTTTTGTGGGGACTCTATTGCATTGACCAGCCCTCCCTTGAGTGAATTTAGCAATTCAGTTAGAAGCCTTTACAGGTTTAGCAGCTGATTGTTGAAAACACACCTCCAACCTACAAGGCCTGCTGTTGACATGTAATATCTGGTTCTGTATAATTAGGATTTCTCTGTGGCTCAGAGGGCAAGTGAGTCTGAGGCTCTCACATCTGCTGAACAACACACAGGGTTTTAAGAGCAAAGCAGGAATAACTCATGGAAAGACACGATGAACCTCCATATCTAGTCCTGGTATAGGAGAAGAGAAGGAATACAAACATGCATGGGAGTTAGAACCAAAGGGACTTGCCCCAGAAGAGAAGCTGTCTCCTCATGTCATACTCTTGGGTTTCTGGGGTAAAGTTTCAGTCTTGTTTTTTGAGTCTTTAAAATGTGCTTCATAGAGCTGCAGGGAGGCTGGTGAGGAGGACACAATGCGGGAGGTTGGGGTCTGGGAACAAAGTGGTTGTCTAATCCAACAGATGGTCAATTTACAATGTTTTTCTCAAGCAAATTCCCATAGAGGAGAGGTTATAAATTCAACTCTGCTTTTGGGGAAAGAGGACCTTAACTGGTCTCTTAAGTATCTGCAGCTTTTATCTCATTCTGATGAAAGTGACATTTCTCAAGTGGCAGAGCATTAAGAGATATGTTTGCTTTTCACATAGAGACAGCAAGAAGTGAGGCACCAGGACTAGCACTGTGAAAGTGTGCAAGTTTTTCAGTTGCAAGCTATGGCAGATGTCTTCATTTCCATTTATCATTACTTACATTTAGAATGTAAAAGTTAAATACCTCAGAAAATCAAAATGGAATTTGTATTTCACCCAGTTTTCACTGGGAAGTCTAGTTTGTTTGAAAAAAAGGCTCCATATTTCTAGAAACAAAATATGAGAGATGAAGAGTATGAATCAAGTATTGAATATGTTTTGAAACATAAAGTCAGAGTCATGTTGCTTGGGTAAAGCTTTACAGAGAATTGCTTATACTGCTTCTGTTAAAACTCCTCTAACCCACCCATGGGTTACCATAGCCTTCACCGGTTCCCTTAGGTTGTCTGGAAAATGTGTAAATCTAAAGCCATCTACGCCGTGCAGTCACAGAAGAGCTTTCAAAATTGATATTTGTGAAAGGCCTTTGTAAACAAGTGATTTTCTGAACTGCGATATATTGCAATAATCAACACAGTTGTCAGTAAGAGCAACTAAAACCAAACCACAGAAGTTGAGTTGTACTGACTTTTTCCAATTACACAACCAATGAAAGGAGACAGAAGCAAAGCAGATGAACACTTCTAATATGAAGTTGGGTAGCCCAAGAGGATTGAAAGGTGAATGAAAAGTCAATGTCAATTTATAATATAAAATGGCTTCTTGATGTTATTACACTGTGCAGTTTGGTAAGTCTGAAAGTACAGTAGCTACAGCCTGCAGCTGGACTAAAGGAAAAACAAAATCCTAATTATAGTTTACTCTGTGGCCAAATTATTCAGTCACTTCTGATCTGGTTTCCCTGATCTTATTTCCTTGTATTCCATCACAAAAATTGAAAAATCCATTTCCACTGTCTCAGATGGCTCTGCTGCAGGGCAGCACTCTGGAGTATCCTTGTGCTTCATCTGGTGGCATTCATTCCCACTATTAACAGTCAGCATAAACCTGCCACTTCCAGGATGAGTGGAAAGTTGCTTGCCAACATGAAACAATTCAGGTTTTTGTACAGGCCAAATTTAGGCAGAAAAAAACCTGATGGGCCGGCAAAAAATGTTTAATTCAAGTATCAATTTTTTGTCATATGCAAAATGTCAGTGGAGTTAAACCAAAGCCCGTAATACATACATATGCAGCCTCTGCTGGCATCAGCCACCAACTTACGGGGGATAAACCTATTATTTGTTGGCAGATAAGACACATATGGCAATGTCTTCCAAAACCCCACTTTCCATTTCATGTAGTCACAAGACCAAAAAGAAGCATTTGTGCCTAAAAGATCTGACTATTCCTAATTACTTCTATGATCAGTGCAGAGAGGGAAGCTCCTCCAGAGAGACACCGAGGAAGTGCCTAATTTATGTGCTCAACCCCCCACACAAAGCCTCCTCTTTCCTTCGGATCTAAAGAAGACAAGAGATAAGCCAGCTCATTCAAGTGGCTGAAAGGGGAAGCAATACATCCCCCTCCTCCCCATTCATGTCTTTAGGCTCATATGTTATTGTAGTTTTTCAGGAAACATTGCTAGTGCAGGGTTAACTTGGGTTACCAAAGATGGAGACATGCATTTACGAGCAAGAAAGTATCTGCATCTCATTGAGTTACAGCTCATCTACTGATTAGAGGTAACTTGTTAAGCCTCAGCAACTCAATTGTTTCCTGTCCCGTGTATGTACCCTTAGAGGCAGCTCGATTCCTCGAGCTGGCCTCTCTTGGTTAAACGTGGTCATGCTGCAAACATTGAATCTGTGGGGAGAGATTGGCTGGTGACATGTCCCATGCAGGAACTGACAGTGAATGTCTGTGTTCCCCCATCCTGGTTTTAAAAGAAGCATTACTCAACCTTTAGCCTGGATCTGTGACAAACCAGCTAATCCAGCTCCGTTGCAGTATGGCAGACTACACACCAGCAGTTAGCAAACCTCCACAGCCAGATGAGCAAGATACCAAGCACTTCAGGTCAATCACCAGTATAGATGCAAAACACAGCAAATGTGTCTAAATCCTTGCCTAATTCAAGTTAGAGACTGCTCTGTATGTGTAGGAATTCAGCCAGGAACAACGCTGGAGTTATACCCTATGCTAATGCACCACTGAGGACAAGCACTCCTCAGAGAAAGATTCAACTGCAGTGACATGCAGCCTCCTAGCACTTGAAAAAGAACACCCACAGGACTTTTAATGCACTTTATTTCACACCATTAACTGATTCGGTTTGCTTTTGCTGCACATCCCTAGGTCGCCAAACGTGCAGTGAGGGTTAGCACACCACGAGCTACCTGCATGTGGTGGCAGAGATGAGACAGAGCCCCCATGAAATCTGGAAGGTGGATGTATTTTACCACAGAACTCAGTCATCCAAATAAGCCAACATAATTCAAATAAGCCAAGGGAACTCAAATATTTAGTTTCATCAAGCTTGTCTTTTTGTGGTTGCTGTAAAGAAAAATATTCCAGTTCTACAGATGTTTACCTGCAATCAGAACCAAAGTTTTGATTCCTATTTCCAGGGTATTAAGCTCCATTTCCACTTTGAAATAAGATTTTCTCCTCTGTTAAATTAAGAACAACAGCAAATAAAGACAGCACTAACATAATTTATCAAAAGTATTTTAATGAAAATGAAAACTAGAAACAGTTAGCAAAAATGTGTTAGGCAGCATGTCAGCAATAATCCTTGGCCCAAGGTTATTAAACAAAACCAAGTGAATTTCTGAGTTCATGCAGCAGCATGTGGTGCCTTTTCAAAATGTTCATCTCTTCAAAATGTCTCTTCTCTGGCACACTCCAGGAAGGGCATTTGCATGGATGTGCTTGCATGAATGTTCTCTATACCTTTAGTGAATCAAGAAAGTCATCTCAAATATGCTGCATCTATTTTTTTCTGGTTGAAAATAAGTACAGTAAGAGTTATCTAAAACCTTTTGGATGAATATTTTCCTTTAAAATGTAAAATAACAAAGAAACAATAATAAAATAAATAATAAAATACTCCACCAAGCTACAAATCAGGATGTTTTTCCCTTAACAGTAGTGATAGAATATTTCAAGTAGAACACTTAAAAAAACCTTTTTTAAAATCTAAAATCCCAGCATTGATATTTCCAGTTGTCAGAAATAATGTAGAAATTTTTGAATGCCAAATACATCAGCCTTTTGAGATTAATAATCTTCTCTTTGATCAAGAAAGTAAACATTTTGCAGTCCAGTATTTCCACATGGAGATTGTTTTCCATTTTCCTGTAAGTGAAAATAGTTGAGATGTCAAAATTTGATCAGTGTGGGTTGAAAACAAATTATTAATATTTCCTACAGGGAGACAATTCAATTTTCCACATTTCTTTGACTGAAAAGCTATTCAGACCAATGTGTATTTTTATAGCATGCAGTCTTTGAAGTACCTGAATACCCTCACATCCTATCAAGACTTGGTTTGTGTTCTATGTAAGTAAAGACTCTTCACCTCCATCCTTCAGCTCTCCTCAGAGCCCACACTCTCAAGGGAAAAAGGTTTCTCAAAGAGACAGTAAGCCAACAGAATAATATAATGTCAAACCTCAGTATAAGACAGAACAGATAAATGGACTGTTACATGGATTAGTTGTTCCTAACTGGCTGCAATTATTCCCACCCTAACGAAGTCAATAGTCTAAAGGGAAATGTACAGTTGGCGACATCGGCTGGTGGAAGTGGTTAGGTTAGCCAAGATAGAATAAGTAAAGTTCCAGAGTACTCCTAAATAATTACGTTGCATACCAAGATGGTAAATGTAATGTACAGTCTCATGTGTGTCCACGTACATTGATAGGATTTGAAATCAAAGTAACCTTT
>NW_008651120.1:69881-79900 GCF_000695815.1 Acanthisitta chloris
TTAATCAGAAACATAAAACCAAAGAGGGAGGAAGTGAATAAAATGAAGTGTGAAATGTCTCATCCAAAGTGGTTTTCTTTGGTTTCAATTGTCTTTAAGAAAGAAAAAACAGATATGTTAAGGTCTAAAGACACAGAGGGAACACATCAGTCAGTATAAGAAGGAATTGAAGAGGTTAAGAAAGTCTGCTTGGCAAAGAGAAGAGATATCAATCATGATAGAGTTATAAAAAAAAAAATTAATTGCATAGAGAAAGCTAAACAGAGATGTCTGTTTACCTTGAGTTGAATAATACAGGATGCATTAATAGGCAGCAAATGTACAACAGGGGAAAAGAAATAGTTTCATGCAACATTTAATTAAATTGAAGTTTCTCACTGCAGGGAAATTTTTACTGATGCTTAAAGCTTGGCAAGATTAAAAAAAAAAAAGAAAGATTGTGCTTGTATGAATTACATGGAGGATTGGAGGATACATGCCTTTGTTTTGGAAATGGATCGATTAAAGGCTTATTACTGCTGAACAAGGTACATGACTGGAAACCTGGGGTATAGTCCCACTAAGGGGTATGTGTAGAGCTTTTAGGATTCCCCTGTCCTGCTATGACCCCACTGCTATAAATGTCAGAAGTACCTTGTTACTGCCTTTAAATTGTAGAAGAATAAAGCAAATTCTAGCCACGTTTTGGAAATCCCTTCTTTAGTTCTCTCTCTGAGGCATTCAATGGCAACCAAGGTGACAGAAAAAACTATTGACCTTTCCTGGCATGCACCAAAGGCCAGGTAAATACTTTACTTCTCTTTCTTCCTTCAATGCAATCAACCTCAGCAGTATGGGGGCTCTGTAGTCTATAACACTGACAAGAAAGAAAATAGAATTGTTTATATTGTTTACCCCATTTTGTTATTGCTGATTTTCTCATATATCTCCTACCATGTCATACTGTTAGAGATAAGCCACCAGTAACAAAACAGCAGTCACACATAAAAGCAATGCTACATTGGCACTGGAGACAAAACAATTTTAACAACCCTTATCAAATGCTGTTTTATGCAACGTAAAAATTATAATGCCCACATAAGTAGAGCTGAGCAGTGTAATGATCAACAACCCTATTTTGCAATAGGCTATGTTTTATCTTTCACAGTTTCAAAAGGGGCCAATCCCAAAATTATTGAAATATAGTGGGAAAAAATTCCCTCTGGCTTTAGTAGCTTTGGTTCAGCTCCAGAAATAAGTTCCATTCATGACTTAACTTTTTTATTTGATTAGCAAGACAGTTTTCTATGTTCCTTATCAAATCCAGATGCCATTCATTTGGATTTCAGATACTTATACTTTATAAATATGTTTTAGGAAGCTAGGGAGAAATACCTGGAGAACATACTCTATTCTGGAGAACATCTACCAATGGGAAGTTTTCTGTGATGAGTTAACCTCACTGATGTGTGTCCAGTGGTACTGCACAGTATTGTCCCATACCCAATTTGCATCAAGCAAAGAGTTAATGAAACATGAGATTTATCTGATCCTCTTTTTAATATTACTTACTGTTTTATAGGAAGCAATTTTTTTCCAAGCCTGGACTGAAGCAAGAAGTTGCTCTCCTAAGGTCTGTGGTGTTCTGCCACTTTTTGTTTTTATACTTTTTCTTATCTTGTTTCTCTTGCTTCTTGCCTTCTGGAAATCCAGTCTTTGAACCCAAGTGCAATTTTTAATAGCAAATAAATTTATATTTGGACAAATTCCCAAATGAAACTGGTGAAGGAAGAGCACTCTTATCTCCTGCGATATAGTTCTGACAAAGTATAATTAAAATATTTTCATGCTGGTTTGCCTGCTCTGCCTGCCTTTCATGAATGATGAAGTCTATCAAGCTATTATTTGCCTACACATTGTGTGAGGAAGGATTAAACCACTGAAGTGTTCAATATCAGTAAATGATCTGGAACTCCATAAAAACATCAATTATTATGCAGTTAAAGACATTTTAGTGCTCTCTCAGGAAGCTGGCATTTTGTCTTCATTCCTCTGGTGATGGAGTGTGAGGATCACTGTCTCCAGAGACAGAGCAAGCATGTACAACTAAAATGTAAGATACAGGACTTCACAGAAGAGAGGGGATTTTCTCAGTTATTTGTTTGGATATTCTGGAAGAAAAATGGAACATGTCAGTGCAAAAAGATAGTGCCCTTCTTATAACTCGGAAAAGATGAGCTCCTCTGCCTAATCCCTTCCATTTGGGGTTGACACATTGTAATGGCGCCATGTCTTGAGGTCACATAATCTTTGAGACTTTTTGATGAAGCAATCAAAAAAGAATTTGAATATATAGGTGTCAGGCTGAGTGGTAGGAAGCCTGAAAACCTATTGACTGGGGAGAGGAGCCCTGCTCAAAGCCACATTATCAGCTCTGCCAGCTTCAGTGCAGCTCTGTCTATGTGCAGCTGAAGAGAGCTGAAATATCAAGCAGATAGATGTATCACTAACTTCTCTTACAGCATCTGATGTCTCAGCATCATGGCTTGCAGACCTAGAAACATGAGACTGGCACTTCATATACAGCTGGGGAGATTCCACTGGCTTTGCCTTTAAGAGTCTCTACCATTCGCAAAGCCTTTTCCCTAAATATGAAAAAAGTCTCAACTAAAGCAAATAATATATTTGCATTTGGTAGGAATTGCATATAAGCCTCAATGTAATTATGACACACACACACAAAAAAATGCTGGTGAGCTTAAATTACACAGGAAAATAACAGGACATCTAAAAATTAATTCTAACTCATTAAAAACAATACTCTCTTAATGAATGATTCAGGATTCAAATTGCTCAAGTTGCCAAACATTACTTCAAATTATAGATTGGGCACATGGTTTCACCACTATTAATAACTGCAATTATGTCACTGTAAGTACCTTCAGGTAGGAAAGCCAATACATGATCTTTTCCAAGCCTACCTGTCTCATCCTTACAGTAGAACAAAGCTAAGGTCCCTGGAACACACAAGAGTTTAGAGAGGGACAACATCTTTTTTGAGAAAACACCATCTTTGGGAGATCCAATGGTTTAACAGAGGTTGAAAGACATGCAAGGTCAGGGTTGATCTTGGCACACTTTGTGCTAACCAAATAGTGTTAGACCATAAGAACATACAACTTGCCCAATGAGTTTCTAATCCTTCCTCTGCTTATGTCTGGTAGTGCTTCAAATAATCTTACCAGATAATTCAGAAACTCCTAAAGAATCAGCAGGATGAATAGCTGTTACTAGGAACCAAAGAAGCCTATTCACCAACCAACCAAACCAAATAACACATACACAAAAAAAGTCTGTATGTCATATTGCTTAGAAATTGTCCTAACCTGAAATCCAGCCACATGTAAGAACCAGCATGCCATCTCCCTCTGCAGCTTACAGACTTTATTATGAACATTTTGCATACACTTATTATGAGCACATATGTTCAATGCTGTTTAAATGCTGATGAGTCCTTGACCACAAAGCTCTCTTGCTGCAGTGAGCTCTGCAGCCATATGTGCAGTATTTGAAAATCCATCTTGTACCATATTCATATCTGTGGAGTTTCAAATTTCTCTAAAGTCCCCATATTTGAGATGAATGGAGCAAAATAAGCATCCAGTTCAATCTCTGTCTGACAGAGAGAGCATTTTGTTTGATCAGTGCATCCTTTCCTTTACCTCTCCAAGTCAGACAGTGGCAGTCTCTGGTGTCTCAGTAGGTCAGATAAATAAGCCTTGGAAGACACAGAATAGGTGAAAAACATTGCTATCTGAAATGTTCAGAGAGAAGAATCTTAACTGGGTGTAGCCACTATACAGCTTGGAAACAATTGCTTAGAGTACTTTGTGGTAAATACTGGAATGAAGTTTTTCTTTCCCTTATAGTTAAACTGTTGGGGTTTTTTTATTTATTTACTTACTTGCTTACTTGTTGGACAACAAGGAACATTTAAGCTAACTTTTGAAGTAATGAAAAACATAATTTAACCAGGATATGAAAAGAAGCATGCAAATTGTATTTGGATCTTTTCTAGCAGGGAATTCTTCATGACTCAACAGAAAAATAAGAAGCAGGAAAGCTGCTTCTATAGTGAAGTGCAAAAGTCTCTGCCTGCTGTAGTACCAGGATTAGAAGATGTAAATATTGTGGAGTTGTAAAAATGTCTGCTTTAGGATTTCAGGTTAACTAGATGGTTTGATTTGAATTTCTGAAATATATTAACCAGAAAGGTTTATTGACCTTTCTAGAGCTGGACATGATTTAGTTTCATTAAGTGCAAAAAAATAAGGCATTCTTTCTTCATATTGAAAGATTGCAGAGGGTAAAGTCACTTTTTTGCTTATTGAAACAAATATTGAACTGCCATCACTGTATTCACTGACCTTTTGCCTCAGTTTGAATCAGGGTGAGAAACCAAGCAACTGCATTCATAGAATACATTCATGCAAATACACCTTTTTCCCTCCCCACTGAATGTAATCATGCTAGTGGAGTACCAGCAAATTCACCCTGCTCAGTTTACTAGTAGGTAAACTCCATTTTCCTGTTTCTGCCTCCAGCTATAGAACCACTGTGGATGCTTAGACTGTACCATAGTTTTTATTCTCCACCCCAAATCTCTCTGATATTGCCCTGGCATCTCAAATAAACAATGTATAGCTGTATGACATACCAAAGCAATGCATTTGAGGACTGTCCAGTTGCAATTATCTACTCCATAGCAACAAAACAAAACGTCAGGAGAAAAATTATGGGGGGACCCTTGTAGTTTATGACACAGTTTATTTGCTGTGTGCTGGCCACAGCTGGATCTCTTCACCCCCAAGGGAGCAGGAGTGCAGGCAGGTTTGACTTGGAACCCAGCACAAGATGAATGGGCAGCATTAGGGGAATGACACTTGCAGCTGAACACAATAAAAGCATCTCATGAGGGAGGCTGGCTGGTAAACTTTATTGCCATGCTGTTTACTCCACTCATTTCAAGGTATTTATAACATACCTGTTTGACTGTCATTTTCTCCAAATGAGGTTGCACAATAATTTGTGGTGGGGAGATGAGACAAAGATGAGATATTTAAACACTCCCTAAGAATAAACTGGATAACAGAGACTAAATGGCACAGTTAATTTTTTGATATAATGGGGATTCATGCTTCGCTCAGCTCCAAGCTGAACTGCTTGGGTTAGGAGTAGAAGAGAGAGAAGAGAGAGGAGCCTAATTCAGAGGTCTGAAGAGTAACTCTGAAAGAATGTCCCTGCTTTCATTCATTGTAGAGCTGAAGGTGAGGCTGCTAACTTAGATACCATAATTAAACATCAGCAGCTCTAGGTATGAAAACTCCTCCACACTTTGTTTTTCTGTAGTAATTAACCAGTAAGTAACAAGCACTAGTAGCAAGGTATTGAACTGTATGTTAGCACATGACATGGCCCTTGCCATGATACCTGCATGGCTTTTATTCCTATTCACTGTTGTTAATAGTAACTGAAATACTCTTTGCAGAAAGCTGCTTAGGCTTCTATTGAACATACAATTTCTTGCAAGGGATGTGATAGCTGTAACTTCCTTTAAAGCTATGTTCTTCTCCATTTAAAGTATACTTTAAAGTGGTATTTCAAGTATTTATGGCATTGTAAAAGAATGAAATAATCTAAGGGTTTAATTCTGGGCAACAATCATATATTATTTTTAGATTATGTAACATGAAGTGATGACCACCTGGAGCAATTCTTGAGACCCTGAAAAAATATCAAATAAGTGAATAAGCATAGAAAGAACAGGATCTGTGGTAGTCATAAACTGTTCAGGATAATGACAACTACAACGAGGCAATCTGCTTCAAATCCTCCTGACATATCAAGTAGTAGAGAGCATAAATGTTAGACAATGCAATTGTTGAGGAATGTCAGCTGGTGGAATCCTAACAGAGCCTGGCAGTCTGCTGATTAACAACAGAAGAGCAAGACATGGTAGAACCCCTGCTCACACAACACATCAAAGGCTAGAAGAGGTGGCAGGAAGAAATAACCAAGCAGTTTTCTGCTAGAAATCTGTCAATTCATGTGACAATGCTCTAAGACAGTGAGTCAGTGATCAGAGAACGTGACTTGCACTGCCTAAGTACTGCTGCCCTGTGCTTGCAGATGATTGAGGGGTTTACAGGTCAAAGGTAACTGGTGCCTTAGTCTACTTGTGTCAGTAACAGAAAGAGTCTTCAAACAGGGCTGGCAAGATCCAAGAGCACAACAAATTTGGGTCACAAGGATTGTTTTCCTAAAAGCTCTCAGCTCTCTGGGGCACCACTAATGGTGGAAGACTGGAGCTGCAGACACAGCACTGAGCAGTTACAAGTGGCAGACTGAAGCAGTTGATGCTGAAGCCTTTTTCTGGATTCTGAGAGCTCTTCAGAAAGTTTGGATGAATGTTTGTAGAAGCAACAGCCAAATGTAGAGGACTTGCTCTGAAACCAAGGAAGCTGGGTCTCAGAACTGCCAGTTTTGTTTTCTGAATGTCTACAAAATTGGAGATACAGATTAACAGGAAAAGCAAATATAAGGCAGAATATTTTTCAGAAGTTTGTTCCAGAAGGAAAGATATTTTCTTCAACTAGAAAAAATGACCATGAAAAAAATGCCACTTTGAAAGCAGCCCTGCAGAGTCATCAAAACCTAAATAACTTATCTTTGCTAATCTCCAGGGAGGACAGAACAGAGAGAGAGACAGTGCACAGCTTAGTGGATACAAATGATGGAAAACACTGTGGTATGCATCAAACAATCTTTAGGGAAGCAAATGTGTTTGGAGTATTTTCAGCAGTTTCATTTCAAATGGCATCAGAGGACCGGTTAGGGAAATGGATGAATTAATGAGTCAGAATGTATAGACATTCTTGGGAGGTTTTCTGTAACTGGATTCACTGATAGATCTTTTAGAGTAAAGGAGAGGTGGTTATGATGACATAGTCTAGCTGGTATCCATGAGGCAGTAATTTATAAGGATTGACAATACTAGCTCTTTCCAGAGTAGTTTAATATGTAAAGACAGTGATGGCTGTTGGAGCTGGTTGGGTTCTTGTTTTTTATTGCTATTTTTAGGGAAAATACTGAAAACATGTCAGGCTCTTGCCAGGTTTTATGATACAGCCAGAGCTTAACACTTGCTTATTTACATTTTCACTGAATGTAGCAATATGGAATAAGGGTTCACTTACCTTCAGCACATAAAGATGAAAGAGAGGGGGAATTATAAGCATGAATCACTTATTATTTAGCAGTCTCATTTGGGCCAGTTCTACCAGGCTTCCACCAACTTCATGGTATCATTTGAAAGCTTTGATCCAGGTTTTAGCTCAGCTCCACTGCATTAAACGAATCCTCTTATCTTCCCTTACTCCTTTTTCAGACCCTGCTTTCTCCTTTCTCTTTGAGCATTGTTGTAACTCTACCTCAGCTAAAGCTCTGTGTGCGTACATGGAAGTGCCTACTGTCAGTGATGTGCCCCCAAATCCCACCACTCCCCAGCAAGCACAGGCTCTGTGTAAAAATCTGCTAAAAATAAACTCAGTCTTTGCCCATTTCACCGGATGTCCTGACTGTAAACAAACAAGCAAATGAAAAGGTGAACAAACCTCCAGCTCCCTCCCATACCTTGAGCTGTGGCATGCCATGCAGCTCTAGTGCTGGCATTCAGTCTATCAAACAGTATATCCTCTATCACTGATCTTGGACCTATGGTCTGCTCTCAAACTTCTTTCCAAGATGCATCAGTCACCAGACAAAAGTTTTTTCTTTTATTTTCCTAATTAGCAGTCTCTGCTGTATTACAGATATTTCTGATCTGCTGGACACAGTCCTCCCTGGACATACCTTCTGTTTCATGGATGATGTGAAATAAGGAGATACCCAAAGCAATTGCCCAGTGGATGACAGCCACTGCCACCACTGTGGTAACACTTAGGAGAGTCAGGGCAGAAAGCAATGAGTGAAAGGAGGAAACACCACATTTATCCCAGTGGTGATTCTTACCCCAAGTCTGACAGCCAGAGCCCAGTTACCCTTGAGAATATTGCATCACTTCAGCCCCTCCATGTGGGTTCAGTCACTGAATGGAAAGAATCAATCTTCTGTCCAACAGTTTTCTAAGAAATTTCCTGTAGTCTCCATTGATTTTTTTTTTTATTGCGAGGGAGACATATATATAGCATTTCCTTTTGCCTTTCCTTTTACACAGAGAGGGCTTTAATTAGTGGCCTTTGTGTTAAACCGTTAGATATGACCACCTGTGGTATCTTGAAGTTATTCAGATTTTTAAGTGTTTTTAAATGTTGGATCTGAGAAGCTGAGAGATTTTCCAGCAGGGGAAAAATATTCAGTGGTCTGGAAGCTTTTCCATTACCTTACACCACAGGAGTGGCATAAAGGAGCTACAGAACTCTGAATCTTGAACTAATGTTTTTACTACAGGAAACAGTTTTTGGTTTTTAGGAAGTGGGTGGGCACATGTGGGCGACTTCAATTTGTTTTGCTGTTATTTATTTGTTCCTTTGTCTTAGACACCCAGTGACAAGACCTGAGTAAAAATGGTGACTATTTAGGTCTATTTTCTTTTATTTTATTTGATTAAGAAAAACTCTTGCCTGTGGCAGTCATATAATTTCTTTCCTCTCCTTCTGTTTGTACTACTACCTTGTCTTTGTCGGGACCTTCTGCATCCCATCCCATCCCATCCCATTCCACCCCATTCCATCCCATCCCATCCCATCCCATCCCATCCCATCCCATCCCATCCCATCCCATCCACTCTTCTCCCTGCAGCTCTTTCCACAGTATTAATTTCCGGTTCATAAAGGAATTCCTATTATCCACATATCCTCCATATACTAGGTGAATAACAAAGATGAGATTTATTCCTTAGTTGTTCTGCTGCTTATCGTGTTGTTTATAATGCTATTGCTATGCTCTTTTTTGTGATGTTTCTACTAGTCTGTCATTTACAAAGTCCTTTCATCAGTTAACGTTACAGATTTCTTTATAAACTCAAAATAGTTATATACATGGAGATCCATATGGACAAAAAAAGCAATGGGTGAATGGCAGAGAGGACATAAAAGTAGAGAAGCACTGTTCTGTAAATATACCTGAAAAAACAATCTGCAGAGAAAACTGTATCTACAGCTCTGGGACACTCAGAAGCCCATTAGGCTCCAATCCTGAACCCAGTGTTATACTTTGCAGAATCTTTTTTTTGCAAAATATTAAGTGTGCCAATAACTTGGCAATGGTCACAGCCCCAGGCAGTTCTGCATAACCCTGTGCTAAGAGCAGAAGAGAGAATTGTCCTCCAGAAGGAGGAAAAGTTTGGTTGGGCACTCTGAATGTTACAAATGGGTACTGAAGACTGACTTTTCTCCCAAGTGATGAATAGCAATTGTGATCCCAGGACAGTTTACAGCAGGGAACAGCAGGATATGATTCTGGATCCAATAAAACAATGAACTGGGACTAGTCCCCAGATACCAATCCTGGTTTTTCCCTATTTTACAGAAAAGTCATGAGCTTACCAAAAGCAACAGAAGTTTTGCCATTGGCATACACAGGGCTTTTGACCTATTGATTTTTTCAGAGCAATTTACCATGAGATTTCAGACTCTGAAATTGGAGTTTGGATGAGTAATGTAGCTTATACAGTAGACCCCTGCTCTCAGCACTCTCTGAGTCAAGCTTCCACTGCCAGTGCTGATGTGTGGAATTTCACAACTCCCTTCATGGACACTGTAATATCCTCCCAGTGATTGCTGTTCTCATGAGCAGCCTGATAGTTAATTAATTCTTAAGAATATGAACCTGCACAAAAGTAGCATGTTTGCAGAGCTGATGAAGTGAATCTAACACAAGCAAATATTATTTGTGTATTTTTGTCATGAATAGGCAGCTCTGTTAGTTACAGAGGGAGCTCAGCTTAATTCTGTGAATCTCAAAACCAAACAATATATCGG
>NW_008651120.1:79923-96236 GCF_000695815.1 Acanthisitta chloris
TCGTGTGCACTTTCTGACAGAAACATCAGTTATAGTTGATTAGCCCATATAATTTGGATTATATGGAAATTATTTGTCTAATATTCACAGTTCTGTCCAAACCCCTGTGTACACCATGACAAGAAGAGACATAAAGAGCAAAAAATGCAAAGCAGATCAACCATATTGAGAAATATATTAGTAAAGAACAAACAGGATAGGAAAAAACAAAACTCTAATAGAGCATAAATATGTATTCCATATATACACACATGAAGAAACAGAGGTTATGCTTTGCAGGCATCATGAGATTTTGGTTTTCTATCTGTTGCAGAACTGATTCATTTTAAGGAAGGAGGAAAAATGATTGCTTGATTAGTGATTAGCTCTTGCCAACTTTTGTGTTTTCTGGAGTAGCCGCTGTCACTATTAGTGATATAACAGCTCCTTGAGTAAAGGTAGGAGGACAAAATGAGATAACCAAGATAACAAGATAGGAATAAAGCATCAGTGAGAAGGAAGGAAGGAAGAAGTGCCAAAAGGGATGAGACACAATCTTTTAAGTTCAATGGATGGGGCACAGTAGCTCCAGCTATTTGGTTAGTGAGGTCCTTCCCCGCAGCTTCCAGCAGCAGAATGTATGGGAGAAAATGCACAATGCAAAGCACTTCCCTAACTCCAATCTCGAGGGCTGAGCTGACAATAGGAGGATATACCTGGGCCAGAGGTTGGGGAGGTGGATGTTGCTTCAAGATGATTGTTGTGGAAATCAAGAAGAGACCTTCTGGGGCACAGAGATCCCTGCAGGGTGCCTGCCAGTGACAGACTATGTTAGTGCTCAGCCCTGTTGAGTGAAACAAAAAAAAAAAGCTACTATAAATAAGGAAATTTCACTAGTAAGGAGTTGTCTTGTGTCACTTCACTCTGAAGACAACAGTCCCATCAGAGTCAGAACAGTGTTAACCAGTCAGGCTGGTGAGGCAAAATCATGTGGGTTGATTCTTTCATAGCTGACAAAAGCATTTAGAAAAAAATTCACAATAATTCAAAACATTTCTTAAATGTCAACAGTGTTTTAAACCTGCCTGTATAGGAAGAGACAAATATACCTTATTTATGGCAAGCTCTTATTCAAGATGTTCTTTTGAGACTGGAGAGAGCTTTCATTTAACTTTTCTCTCAGGAGACTTTCCATGGTCCTTTTTCTGGGCTCCAAGGTGAGAAAGAGAGGAAGCTCCCAAATGTGTGTCTTGGCAGTCTGGGAACAAAAAAAAGCCACAGTCTTGGATTCAGAGGCTTAAGAAAGTAAAATATGAGCATCCTAACAATTAAATTTTTTTATCTAAAGTGAAGTACTAAACCATTTGGCATTCCTCATCATTAATACTGCCACCTTTGTCAGTTTGCTTGTAAGTGTCAGAGCAACTTTAAGAGCTTTCTTTTAAGGAGAAAAATCTCAAATGCCTTTTGTCACTTCCTGTATAGAGTCTTGTGAAACAAAAACTTCTGCCTCACTCATCCACATTTACTATATATGCTTTATTTTTATACTGACCCCAAAAAGCACAGGCAGGCTGAACTACTTTCTCACTACAGAAGCACAATGTGCATCACAGGATTTCATAGGAAACCTAAGAGCTTTTCCTGGTTTTACTACATTGTCTTTATTCTCAGCCAAAGACCAAAACGAGCTACATCATCAGTTACTTACCATTTACTTACTCTCAAACCTCACCCTGTTTCCAGTATTAAAAGAACAAAGGTGTCACAAGTCATGTGCATGTCATGCTCATGAAAAATTTGTTGGAATACCTGAAACACAAATTTCTATTTGTGTTGGAAGTCCATATGTATTTACAGGGGAGTTTAAGTCATATTGACTCTGCTTAGTGCAAGGCAAATTGCATAAGATTCTCATTATCTGGAGCACTAAACCAGTACGTTGATGTAAAGCAACAAACCCTCTTCACCAGTGAAGACTACAAGGCAGCAAGAAGAGGTTGTCCCAAAAAAGGTGTAAGAGTTTTGTTCCCTTAATCTCTCTGCCATACCTGGAGTTGAAAATATCCATGAACTGTGTTTCAATGTTCAGTTATAAACAGAGTGTGCAGAACTATGGGGCATGAATTACGTAAATCACAAGATCCATCAGGCATAGCTAGAAAAGATATTTTTCTTCTTACCAGATAGAATTGTGTTATTTGTGAGTGCCATCTTTTGGATGCTTCAGCTTCTTTGCAAAGGTGATGCAGAGCAAATGTGCTGTCATTCATAGAAATTGATTATGCCTTTGCAATACTTATCTTGGAAATAATGAAAGAAAGAATTAACACACTTCTGTGTAAGATGTAAGCAAGAAAATATCCTTTATTTTTCCACAACCCTTGCATTCTTTTGTCCCTTGATGGTTTCCAGCCTGTGTGGATAGCTGAAACATCCCTTGTGTCAGGTCTTAGAAGCATAAGTACTATTATTAATGGACATGAAGCAGCAGTGGTACCACTTTTCACTTTCCTTTCTGTCTCAGCAACGAGTCCCCATGGGCACTCTTATTCCTGTATGCAGGAGTATGAGAAGTGGGAAGATATCCAGGTTTTTTTGACCTAATATCATTCTCCATTGACCACCTAGCTGACAATAACGGTCAGCCTGGATCATGTTAGCTGATATTATGAAGCAGGAGTTGTATACCATTGAACGCTGTGCTGACAAATATTTCCTTGCCATCTATTCCTACAGAGTCCATCCCTACCACATAGTTGAACAAATACAGTTTTCAACTCTCTGTTAGACTGGACAGTCACAATGTGCCATTGTTGTTTTCAAAAGCAACAGACCCTCACAGTATCCAATATTGCTCTTCCAAACATTTGAGAAATTGACATGAAAATGTAAGTAATGTACTGACAGATCTGTATCTTATGTAGAATCTGTAATAAGTTGCCACCTGAAATTTATTTTTATTTATCAAAATGCTAATAATTTAGACCATTTTCTGGAATAGGTCTCTTCTCAGGACAATGTTACCTATCTCCAATTAGTAATTGAGATTTTTACTACTTCAGTTACTAAAAGACATTTAGATGCAAAACCATAATCTATTAAGATTTGAAATGTTTCTTATATAAGGTTGGATAAAGGAGAAGGCACACTTTCCATAAATTGTGTGGTCTGACATATGCAAACCTTAGACAATTAGGAAGAATTTAAATGCTGCTTCTGTGCCATGGTGACTTGGGTAACATTTGCTTAGGATGACCAGCAGCATTATGAGTGGATACAAAATCATTAAAGATTTCTGTAAAGAGAAATGACTGACATTTTTTTAATGCTCATTTGCAAAGTAGTAAATGTACAGAAGCTGATAATTAAATTTAAGGGCATTTTCCAGCCATAATATTAGAAAGTGTAAGAGGTTGAACATTAACCTGACTGTAAATCCCTCCACTATGTCTTTCTACAAAAGATTGTCTACATTTTAACCATTTGGTGTTGTTCAGTGCTTCAAATGTTCAGTGTGATTGCATTGCATATCACAGACTGAAACAAAAAAGATCCACATGAACTAGTTAAAAATGTAGAAAAAGTTTAATTTTATTTTTTAATACATTTTTGTACACACACACACAAACTAACCACAAACAACTAATTTAGAAACTTCATGAAAGACATTCAGGACTTTGTATATGTGGAGGATGTTGCTGTCATGGATAGCATGACTAAAGCTTTAAAAAAAATTGAATTTAGAACTAAACTTCATTTGCACTAAGAAACAAGAGAAAATGTCATCTTAATGCTTTGCCTACAATCTGAAAGGGCATCACCAACCCTCAGAGATTTTTGTTATTTACTCTATTACTTGCTCTGCAGCAGGGAGCAGTATATGCTTTAGCATTTGCTTCTACTGAAAGTCCTAAATGAAAAACTCTGAGAGTCACTGTCTTGGACATCATTCCAGCTCGACCCAAGGAGCCTCCTTAGAGATGGCAAGTTACTTGCTTGCTCTTTGGCAAGCCCACTCTAAGATGAAAGGATCTGGATTGGGATCACACAGCTGTTTTCTTCCTCACTGTTTTCTTCCTCACTGCCAGTTTCTTTTTGTGGTTTTTGTAAAGTAAGAAGGGAAAAATAACCCACTGAGAAGCAGTTATACCAAAGCATCTTAAGCCTGTTATATCATGGACGGAAAAAAAGGGACAAGCAGACAATCTTTTTCTTTTTTTTTTTTTCTTTTTTCCCTCCAAACATTTCCTTTCAGATGTCCCTTTGAAGTCATAGGCTTATAGTGCGAGTGACTGAGAGCAAGGAACTGTGAAATGTGCCTTTGAGCCATAGATTTCTCAGAGAGTATCACAAGGCATATATGACTGGGGTACACAACATCTGCAAATCAGCGTGGTGTTATTGAGGCTTTGTTCAGCATCAAACTCTGAGAGCTGCAGAGGTCCATAAACTTCCACAGAGGAAAATCACCTCCCATCCTGATTCTACCTTCCCACTTGGGTTATCTCACTTACACTGTATGCAGTGACTATGTCAGACAACTATCAGCAACTATAATATAGTTTATTATATGTTTGTAAATTAGGTATAGTTACCATCTTCTATTCCACTTAACCCTGTTATTGCTCTGTTACTACTGGATACTTTCTCATTATTCAAAATATGCTGCCATGCCTGTGCCTTGGTAAGGTCATTCCTTCAAACTACCATCACAATACACCACTCTTCATACTTACTAAAAACAATTCCTTCTCAGATGGATCTGATTCACTTCATAATCAAACACAGACTGGCAGAATACTTCAGTCCTGATTAGTTATATCTCCTCATTCTTCACTCATGAGTCTTCTGTATTTCTCACCCAAAACAATTTTTATTGCTTCTCTTACTTAAAGGATATTGTATAAAAGATACTCTGTCCCATTGAAAATTCTCACACAGGGGTCAAAATTGTCTCTCATGATTTTGGAATTGTTAGTAATGACGTATCAGTTTCTTACAAACTTCAGAGAAAAGCTGTTGAAGGTTAGGACTATTTCAGTAGTTTTTCTGGTAGAGCAAATGATCAGCCTCACCCAAAATTCATCTCAAGTTGGAGGGCAGCACCATAGTGTGCCATTACAGCATCATTTCCTGCTAAACCCACTAGGAGGTTTGAGACTGCAGGAAATTTTTTTTGCCTTTCTGCTGTTTAAAGTGCTCAAAGAAATGGGAGCTGAGAGCTAACAGAAAAGGCAGTAACTGTTAGACCAGAAGATGAGAAAAACAACACAGGGTAACCTAAGGAAAATTATAGCCAGAAGAATGATCTGAACAGCAGAGAGCTGGTGAACAAGATGAGAAAGACCAAAGAGGCTGAAGGGTAACAGGTGTTGCACTAGGCAGCAAGGAAAAGCGAAAAGGGAATAAATGAATGAATGAGAAGAGTGATGTAGGTCTGTCCCAGACCTACAGGTCACAGATCAGGTCTTAAAACAAAGTTGCTTCAAAGATCTGAGAGAAGAGTGTCACTGTTAAGGAGAGGAGATGCTGAAGCAGCACTTAGTAATACAACCAAGAGCAGAGGATAAAGAGACAGCAAGACAAGTCACACCCCCGAGATGTGACTTCACGGAGAGCTGTGGCTGTTTCACAGTGCTGAGCTGTGCCTTTGCCAGTTTAGCTGAGGCAGCAGGGATGTGGCATGCTGGGCACCTCACTCCAAGGGTCCCCCGAGTTCAGTCACAGTTTCCCTTTGCTGTTTACTTTATGTAATTTCTTTCCATTGTACTTTTGAACATTTTACATTCCCAAGGGATGACAGGCAGAAATGTAGAAACCCTTTGATAAATGCTGGCTTTACCTGGAGATAAACATCTGAATCCCTCTCAGTTATCAGAACCTCATACCTTTTGGAGGTAGACCCTTCATGGAATTAATTGCTAATGGTCCCAGACCCAAGGTCATGGCTTTGCTGAAGAACTGAGCAAGAAAAGAATGATAGGAAAACAGGGAAATAAGTTCATATCCATGACATAGTTAATAGCACAGGAAATAACAAGACCAATATAATGGGGAGAAAATCGTCTCTATACAATAAGTAAATCCACTGGAATTGCTGATTATGAAAAAAAAAGGTTAACTTTTTTTAAAAATAATTTCTATCCTCTTCTTTAAAGAGGTTATGGAGGCCAAGTGTCAGTGAAGGGCTATGGATTTAAGAAATTAAATGTCTGGACGATTATTGTAGATAAGATTGCAGAACTTCCAGTCACTTCAGTGTTTCCACAGTACTGCTCAATATGCAAGGCATGAAGGAGTGCTAGCTGATCTCTCTGTGGGCTGTCATGGGATAATATAGGCAAGGACTGAAACTAGGGTAGGTGAGGAACTTCTACTGAAAACAGGCAATAAGGGATGACAGTCTGAAGAGCCCAGCTAAATGCTATTGCAGCACTGTTTCCTTGCAGTCACTCTTTCTTTCTTTCTTCTCCTTAACTTTTTTTCTATTTCATTCACACCTCAGTCTTGTCCCCATTTCCTCCCACTTACTTTCACCCCATTCATTATTTACTCTTTTCTCTTGCCCCACACAACCTTATCTGTCTTTCTTTAGGAATGTACTCATGCCCATCAAATAGTTTTGTGCTGCTGGAGGCACGTTGCAATGCAGCAATTCCTTCTGAGTGATTCTGCTGCTGTTGCATTGCACAGTGAGAGGGATTTAATCCCAGGCATGACACTTCAGGGACTCAGCAGATTGATGGAGGAGATTGTTCCCTAGGTATGCTACTAGATAGTATTCCTATCTAGATTTAATTTTACTTCCCATAAGTTTACTTTACCATGAAGTCCTAATTTAAAGAGTTGTTATGTAAAGACGGATTTAGATTCAAAGAATTGGACCATGTAGGTGACACTGTAGAAGAAAAGGGTAAAGTGAAACTTCAGCAAACAAAATATATTACTTAGTAGTATTTTTCTCCTTATACATGTTTGCTGAGGAAAGGTAGTTTGAGATGTAGAAGCAGAAACAGCAAACTTGCAGACAATAACAAACCTGCCAAAGGAAGGGAGAGAGTAATGTACAGCATAAGTGTGGAAATTCAGGACATTAATAAAAAGCATTTGATATCCTCAACACCAGAAATGGGATAGGAAAGGACTTCATGCAAAAAAAGAAATTCTACCACAGTTATGCTAAAGCCAACATGTTGCTTCTGCCATGATGTGAAAGAGGTTCTCATACAGTAAAATATAATGGCACAGTCTCTGAATTTCAAAATCAACCTGTTCATCTCTTTTAACTAAAAACTCATAACATTGACTTAGAATGAAATGTAGGAGAGGCATCAAGTATATGCATCACCATCACTCTGTGGAAGTTTTGTATCATGTAGACTTCATTGCTAAAGTGACCATATCAGTTTGTGAAGCCTCATGTGGGGTGACAGTATTTTCTCTACACATGTGTCCAAGCAGTTCCAGTGAAAGGTGAGTAAGGTTTTGTGTTTAGTGATCATAGCAAACTGTCTCCCATGAAGGACAAGCTGAGATGAAGCCTCTGCACTTACAGACAATATTCTGTGTAGCCTTCTCATGCCTCACAGTGCAGGTCTATGCACACAGTAATGCCTGCTCTTCTCTATCCTGTGCTAGTTAATGCTTCTCATGCTTTTAGTAGTTTTGGCTTCAAATAATCAGATTTAGCCCTTCTGAAAACTTGTATTTCCATTATTATATTTTTTGCAAATACTTGAGAGGTCGAAGTTTGATGTGAACAACCTTTGCAATGTTTCATTAAAAATCAAAATGAGCAGAGAGCTTGAAAGTGTTTGCTTATGCATTTTAGTTTTCCTGGCCCAATGATGCTGAATATAATTTTTACAGAAGGAATATGGTCAGAGACAAGTTTCTAGTTATTAAGTTAACCTCGTGAAATATTATATAATTTTTTAACATAGGATTCTCTTAATGCCATGGTGAATTATTCATATGCAAAGCTAAGGTATTTTGCCTTGCTAAGTGTAGCTGCAGCATGTGGAGACCAATATCTGGACCCATGCATCAGAGTCAGGATTAAACACAAATATCTTAAACCTGTAGTGGAGTCAAAATGCAATTAGTCTGCAGCTATAGTCTAAGTAATTAAAGTAGGTAGCAGTCATTTAGTGAAACATTGCACAGTCAGAGGCTTAGAGAACTTGCAATAAAGTAGTACCTATGAAAATCTGCTAAATCAATATTTCCTTTCTTTTGCAAGGGATGTGTAATCTTTGAGGTTCTCTGTTCACAAAAGGGGGAATGATCATGCAGACTCACAGTAAACATTCATAGCTGTGATCACTGTATTTATAATTAGCTGTAGCAAATGCTTCATTTGATGCTTTTAAATGGTTTTATTTAGGTATTGCTACCATCTTTCCATCTTTCTCAAACTTTTCTCAGACTGCAGAATGAGCTTGGAAATATAGATTCTGATTTGGGAATTTAGGTATCACTCTTTTCTGGTCAGGTAAAAAAGTAATTAAGTTCTTTCAGTATTTCACAATCACTGCCTAAATTGCAGTCTACAGTAATACAGGCATAGAAAAGATTTAGCTACCCTCTCAGAAACAAGTTTGAACTGTTCAATATATGCTTAAATGCTTGCAAAGAATTTGAGCCATTCCCTTTTATATCTGAGTTGGCATTTTTATCTGTGCTTCTAGCCTACACCTTAGGTAAGCTCTTAAATAAAATGGAAGATGTGTAAAAATCCCCAAAATTAATGGACACAGGAGCAGAACAGACTAGGTTTTCAAGCTCTTGAGAACTTCATATAAGACTAACCATTATGGAGTTTGAAAGTTTAAAAGAAAGTGAGTGAATAAGAAAATCCCTGCTAAAAGCAATTTACTATCACCATTTCCAACCAAGGGAAAAGGAAAGATTTTCTTGAACTTCGGTAAAAGTTTCTTTGGGAGCACAGTATCTTATTATTCCTGTCAGAGGCACTACTGAAGACTGCAAAATCTCTGAAGAACAGTGAGAGTCTCCGTGGGTTTATTCAAGGTCCCAAAAGGACCTCCATGACTTGGAGGGATTTGCAGAGATCCACTGAAATATCACAGCATCTTTTCTGGACTCACTGGCAGCTTGAGGGAGGTTAATCAGTGGTTCTTTGAGAGACCCTCCCTGTACTGTATTGTAGTTCTCTGTTATTTTTTCATGGCCAATATTCCTTCAGGATATTGCAGAAAAAATAATAATTTAAACCAAGAACAAACAGAAGGGCTTTGGCTTTGTTTTTTGTTTATTTGAGGATTTGTTTTGGTTTAGTTGGGGGGGGTTGTTTGTTTGGTTGGTTTTCTTTGTGGTGGATTTTTTTTAAATCTGGCTCTGCATGTTTTAAATAAGAAATGCATTTCTCTTATGCATTAGCTTTGGATAAGAGCTGGTTTCAGTCAGCCTTCTGATCCTTCTCCTCTTTCACTAGCTTCACCACTTGTCACTCAGGGACTTTGAGTAGCTCTCATAAGGTTTTTCTATTTATTAGCACAGGCATGATAGCTGATATGAGGATAATGAAGAACTGTGCCTCCAATTTGTGCTGGGCTGCAGAGGGAGCACTTAACTTCCACTGCACTGTTCCTTCAGAGAATATATCCTTGAATCTAATGGTCTTCAATTCAATCTTAACAGAAACTTAAATAACTCTTCTGCTGAGGCAACATTTCTTGTGGCTGAGGATAGGTATAGTTTTACTCTGAGTTCTAGTATGAGTATTTAATCTAAAGTGATTGAAGAAGATACTTATAGTCAGGTAAAGCTTGTCTTGTTGGGGTTGACTGGTGTGAAGAGCTTCAGTCAACTTCCAGCAACAGTAGTGCAGCACAAGGAGGAAAACAGAAGTGCCTTACTGCAATATGTTGCTTTGGTCTGCCTTTACTAGTTATCCTATAACCTCTGCAAGTGTAAATCAGTATAGGTGCACTGATGAAATGTTTGTGTAGCATGAACTAGCCCCTAGATTTCTACCTTTTCTATGACACTTCTTACCCATTTATTACCTACTCTGAAACAACACTTTGAATTGAATCATGCCCAAAGTGATGACTAAATAGTGGTGATTGCAGTGGATAAGCTCAGGCCTGAGCATGTCTTTCTATGCAGCAGTTGCCCCATTCTAACTATATCTCTTAATTCAGACTGCTTGCTACAACAATATTTATCTGCAATTGTTTCAGATTTTCATCAAATTATGTCTGTGCTCATTACTTATAATAAATTGTAAATTGCAATAACGTGTGGGACTCCTCCACCTCAAAGATAAGTAAGTATCTAAATTTTCAACAAATATTGAAGTCATCCTAGTGCTGGAAATGACTGTTTTATGTGGTAGCTGCCTATCTGTGCCTCTAGATGGAGATCCTATCCATTTAACTCAACACTCTAGAGAAAGATGTGGGATGTTTCAGTAAGAGCTCCATTTTGCTTTCGATAATCTATAGACCAATAATTACTTTTTTTCTCAAATTTCTGGGGTATAAAGTTCTTTTGATCACAGCAACTATGTTTCCAGGCATATTTCACAGCTTAACTGGAAAAAAAAAAAAAGGGAGAAAAGTGCTATTCTGCTCTAGCTTTCAACAACAAAATCATCCTTAACTACTTACTTTGCCTAAAATGTAGTGGTGAAACCTTATGTCTTTTCAATTGTCATTCTGCAAATTCCTTCCAGTGTGTAAGCACCTCTGACAAACTGTGGTGCAGAGTATTGCAGGTGAGACTCAGAAGGAATTATATGGACCGTTGTATTCAGACACTTTTATCATATGCAGAACTATATCATATGGTTCCACCAGAACAGAGAGGAAAACCTTCCCATAAAAATTATATGGACCATTGTATTCAGACACTTTTATCATATCCAGAACTATATCATATGGTTCCATCAGAACAGAGAGGAAAACCTTCCCATAACTCCACCAAGAGGCTCGACTATTGCCTCACTGGTTTGGGACCAAGGACTTTTAGGTATAATCCTAGCAAGAATAAGGAGGCATGTAAGTGAAAGTGTCTTCACTAGTCTAGGAGATAAAAAATTATTTTTTTATGGATCAAAACCAGTTAGAAAAAAACCATGCCTATTAAGCATATTTTTTCAGGTTTGCCCAGTGCATTAAGATGCAGAGTTTAGCTTGGAATTATATCAGCTGCCCGGAGAGAGAATGCAAATTCTCTCTTGAATGCACAGGTCCTGAAAAACAAAGATGTATCTGCAGCCAAAACTACCCCTTGAGAAACAGATTAAGTGCCCTAGTACTAATGGGTGACTATCAGCATAACAATAGTCATAGTAATATGAATGGTACCTCTGTGTTAGAAATACCTAATTATCCCGATCTTTGAGGAAAAAAATGGGGGTTTGGTTGGGGTTTCTTTGGGGTGGTTTAGTTTTCTGGGTTGTTTTTTTTTTTTGGGGGGGGGGGGCCTTGTTGGGGGTTTTTTGGGTTTGTTTTTGGTTTTAGTATTTCCTGAAACAAGAGACATCATTGTTTGTTTGAGGGTTTTTTATACTGCCGATCCTTTTCTATGTGTAATTTGTAATACAAACGAGTTGGGTTCATGGCACTAGGCACTATATTTACCAGTCTTAGACTATAATAGCAGCGAGCAAGAGGTAGTTAATAGCTGTGCAAATCCTCAGACCCTAACAATAGCACTGAGGCAGCACTGTTGATGCCAGCACTGACACCTATTCATGTACAGTCTCCTGCTGCTTTTCGGGGGGTATTTTTATTTCTGCTTTATTTCAATTGTTGTTAGTGGCACAGTGTTAGTTTGGGGTTTTTTTAATGCTCTTGTTGTTTCAAGATATGTGCAGGAACTGTTTATTTTGCCCTTAGGTGTCCTTCACAATGAGATGGGGAAAAGCAGATCCAGACAGATCCACAGGATATCTTTTTTGTAGGACATGTGTTGATTTAGGTACACAAAAGTGCATTAAAAAAAAAAAGAGAATGGACCACTCCGAGGCAGCAACACTTTGCAAAGATATTTCTAGCTTCTAAAGGATTGCAGAAAGTAATCCATATGGTGAAGATTTTAGTCTTCAGGTGTTGGGAATTTTCTGACATGTATTTTTGCCAAAACCCGAGACTATATCTATATTCTCTCTAAAAGTCTGTAATAAATTCTGGCTAATAGACCTAGGACATTTATCACAGGCTTATTTCTCTCTTTTTGTTTTCATACCATGGCTTTATATGGTGCCAGGAAGAAATTTAGAATTAAAACCAGTGCAGTGCAGGATAAAAATCAGTTCAGGCACAAAATCTATTATTGCTACAGCCAAAGTTAAATCCATTTTACATAGGTTTGGTCTGGAAGAGAACTGGATCAAAGAGGGGAAGTTAAAGTACATTTTAGTTTTGCTTGGGAGTTGGATGCTGAAAAGTGCTCAGAGTGGCAATACACATAGATCCCTGGGTAATCCCATTTAAATTGCAAATATAACTTTCAGGTATAGATCATTTGTTGCCTCTTTCATGTCTTGACCTTTATATGGTTTCAGAGAATTAAAAGAAGACACTAAATCCTTTCCAAATTTAACTTGTCAATATGCACAATAAAGAGAAGAATTTGTCTAACAAACTTTGACAGGCATGGTGTATCAGCCATTTTTCCCAATATACACAACTTTTCTATAGTCTGTTTTGTGACAGATGTTGGAGATATATTTTAATTTCAAAATTACAATGATTGCTACAAGATTCATCTGCACCAACGGGATGGGATCCTGTCAGGGTAAGTGGAAAGCACACTCAGCAGGATGTAATACTTAAGCACCTTCTGTTTGAGGATCGTGATCCTAAGGGTAATATGCAGTCCTTGTCCCTTCTCCTTTCCCTTCTATTTCTGGTGGTCTCCACCTCAGGGTCTGCAATGAAATAGGATAAATAACCTCAATGGCATAATTTTGCTTCCTCCCACTCACCAGAGTTCCCTTTTAGCATGAACCAGCTTACAGACTTCACTCATCAGACCTCTGTTCCATGTGACTGCTAGGAAGGTAAATGAAGGAAAGCAAATTTTACCATGGCTGCTAGAATGCTCTGTGAAGGCCTGTCAGCCTGGACTATGTTTCTCTCTGCAAGCAGTATTGGGGGTCCAAGACAACCCCACCAATGATCTGCTTCTTCCTGTCTACTAGTCACTGCAAAAAGACCTGAGATGACACCAGGTCAACAGTGCACATATCACATAGCCCAGCAAACTCCCCATTTCTGAGCCAAACTGTTGTCTAGTCAAAAGAAAGGAATAATTTTCAGTACAATGAATTCTTCAGAGGAAGAAAGCGCTGCACTGGATACATTTCCCAGGTGCATATCAAATATCAAACAATGAATGATTTTATATGTAGGTTTCTTGTCTTTGGACATTTTCCATGCAGTGATTATGGTGTTTCCATTCCACAAAGTCATATATATTTTGAAATATATTTCAGAAAGTGAACTTGGTTGGTTTTGAGGTCACAGGAGACATTCCTTGCCTTTTCTGGATATTTTTTGTTTAGCAAGAATGCACTTAGTATAGAAGGATAAATTATGGGAGCCCATGGGAGCCCGTGCCATATTGTGCAACTCACACAAACACCCATGGGCTTGCAGAGGACAGCTCTGTTTGCTGTTTGTTCAAGAATAAGATCTGGTATTTCTCATACAGGAGGTCATATTACCTTAAAATGCCTGTGCCCTGTAGGTCTGCCTGATGAATAACATCTGCTCCCAAAACAACTGCCTCTCCAGCAGGGGAGATGGGCTCTGTGGCATGACAAAAACCAAAAGTCCACAGGCAATCCAGTACCAAGGCAGCAAGAGGCTACAATAAGAAACAGAAACCTCTCTCTGTGCCTAATACAAACTCTACTGGAGCCAACAGGAAAGAGTCCAGAAGATTTCAGGGGGTATTGGATTAGGGAGTATGCAAACCCCTGTCTCTGCTCATACAATGATAGTACTATCAGCAGCGATGATATGTGTCAGTTAAAATCAAATATTTATCTGCAGCCCTAGACCTTCTCATCAACACTCACAGCAAAACATGGTTCACTTTACAATCACACTGATGCAAGCAAAGGAAGCTTTTGCTGGCATTAGCAATAGGAGATACCTTCCTCCATACTGAAAAAAACTGCAACTGTCAATGCAATTTGCAGTCCAGAACTACCAGCCTTCTTATGGCAGGAAAATTTTGTGCAAAGAGAGATCACGGGGAAAGGGACTCCTCTGTTTGGCTTCCATTCACATTAGCACAGTGAAATGCTATTCCTGTCAAGTAAAATTAGTTTTTAGCTTTCATTCAACTCCTTGCATTCCAGATAGTAAAATTTATACTAAATTATCAGTATATCCAGTACAAGTGGATAAAACTTTCACCTGAAAAGACTTGGGAATAAAGTTAGCTGGCAGGTGGCAATTTGCTTTCACAAGAAGTTTCGAGCTTTTAAAATGAATTTTCCTTCTTCAGTGGAAAGAAAACAGAACAACTGGGCATTTAGTCAAAATTAAATTGTACAGAAACACTTGTTTTCTTATCATAAAGAAGAATTTTTTCCAGCTCTGATCCTCTCTCACTCATTTCCATTTTGCTCCCCCACTCACCCTGTGTCACCGGAGGTAGCTGCAGAGCACTGGATCACAAACTCTTTTCAACTGAATATTTTTTAAAATCAGTACATCTCAATGCATTATTTTGTGCCTTCAACAAAATGGCACTCTGTTAAGAATGTTCTAAAACAACTCTGCTTGAAAGAGGTACTTAGCTTTTCCCCAAAAACTGGTATCTTACCCCTCTAACTGGGCAGCTCAGCTGTGAAGGTTTGGGTGAAAAACACACTGAATTGCTGAAATGACAGTCCTATATATTCAGGGCATCCTGTCTCTTTTTTTGCACAGAGTATAAATTCTGCTACATTCCACTCGGCCTGTTCTTTCTGTGCAAAGCACATATTTAACTAAATTCTTCTTCCCTATTTTGTTCTTTTGAACCTGATCCCAAGGAATTTAGGGATGCACCTGTAATTAGATAAGAGGAAAAAGATATCTGTCTAGCCTTATGTTCCTCTATTTATCCGTGTATTCACTTCAACATGGAATTGACAAACAAATCTTAGCTATTTTTGAAAGCAAAGGCAAATGCATGAGCCCCACCTTCTACCGGTTGTATTTCTTTTAAGTATAAATTGCAAGATCACAAAGTTGCCTCAGACAGAAAACCTTTACTCTGGTATAGCATTTTGACGTTTCCGTGGAGACATACTTGCTTATTTTTCTGAGAGGTCAGAAGGGGTTTTGCTGCTCTGCTGGCATTTTGCATCATTTTTGTTTTGCATCCGAAAAAAAAAAGTGCAGTTCTGAAATGACAGTAAAAATGCATTGCTCCTTTTAAGTGACACGGATTACATATGTTTGTGCATCAGCATGTTAGTCACAGGGGTCAGAGGAGGATTCTTTAATCCTTGATGTATAGAGGAGCTAAACGTAAATGAATTTTTTGCCTTCCTTTTATTGCACCACCAATTTTAGAAGCTCGTTCTTAAAGAAGTGATGCCTTATGAGTGGGGAAAAAAGAGAATATTGTAATTAGAAAAAAAACCCTAACTTCTCTGTCACATCTGGCCTTCATGCCTCAATAATCCCCTGAGCACAGCTCATAAATAATGAGCACTCGAGACTGGCTGTACGATTCCAGTGCATTCTATTGACTTCCAGGGGATGCACAAAAGGATAATACATACCCTGAAGGCAAAAGCATGTGCTGTTTTCTTAGTCTTCTATCAAACATATATTGCTAGTTGTTTAATTACTACTTATTGAGTACTGCCAGTAGGCTCTAAGGGGCACAAAAAGATTTGCTGTGTATAAACAGAACTGATTTTTATCTGTTTCTTTGTTTATAGTTACCCTGCTATCCATATCAGACCTTTTTTCATTCCTTTTTGTGATACAGATTAAAAACATTGTGATTTGAAAAATAATGAGTGAAGTACAAGCGAGCAAGCATCAAGAGATAATCTCATCATGTTAAAATAACCCAAACAAATAACAATGCCTTTTCCAAATGTACAAACACTCAAAAATATCTGAAAGGTAACTTTAACCTCACTGAAACTGGAAAAAAAGATTCAAAATAAATGTATGCTTCTAACTAGATAGCCAGATGCTCAACTAAAGTAAGTTTATAAATTTTATTGACTTCAACAGACTCACCATTTTGTTTATTGGCAGACTAATTAGCCAGGTGCAGTGACAAAATCTTTGTATGTGTTGACAAATAACAGAATTGCAGGGTAAGAAAATTAGGGA
>NW_008651120.1:96252-117288 GCF_000695815.1 Acanthisitta chloris
ATAAATGTCACAGAAGCCATGCCCAGGTAGAGCATGAAGGAAAGATGGAAGCAGAAGTCACCTTCATGTGATCTGGCTCCCAGTAAATCACGGTTTCACTTTGGATTATAAGAATGTCATACCCTCGGGACTGGTCTTTTTTATCTGGAATAGGTTTTGAAATGAGCAAAGTGAACTATTTTGTTAGTC
The DNA here is from genome assembly GCF_000695815.1 of Acanthisitta chloris. NCBI lineage: Eukaryota > Metazoa > Chordata > Aves > Passeriformes > Acanthisittidae > Acanthisitta > Acanthisitta chloris. Next base: position 96,442 of record NW_008651120.1, read on the forward strand.
AGAAAGAAAACAATATGCAGATTAAGTCCCAAAATTATCAAGTCAATATTTGTTTTAAAAAAGAACAAAGAGAAAAATGCGTCTGAGAGCTTTAAAATGTAGATTTGTATTCAAATGTGTGTCTTCCTCACATATTTAGAGGTAGCCTATTGTTATGCTATTCCTAGAGGGGTATTATGTGTTTCATTAGCCAAAGATGACTGGCTTTCCTAAATACATCTTCTACCTTTAAACTCTTTGTAAGTAGTTTTCCTGGGATCCATTTCTTAAAGGTAAAGAGACTAATTTCCTGACAGTATCTGTTTTCTTTCCTCTGCAGGCTTAAGTGGTAACTGGGTATCTTGTTAGCAGAACAGAAATGAATAACTCAACGTACATAAACTCTTCCACTGAAAATGTGATGGCTTTGGAGAGCCCCTATAAAACTATTGAGGTGGTCTTCATCGTCCTGGTAACAGGGTCTCTCAGTCTAGTCACCATAATTGGGAACATCCTGGTCATGGTGTCAATCAAAGTCAACAGGCACCTACAGACTGTCAACAACTATTTCCTGTTCAGCTTGGCCTGTGCTGACTTGATCATCGGCATCTTTTCAATGAACCTGTACACTCTCTACACTGTGATAGGCTACTGGCCCTTAGGGCCTGTGGTGTGTGACCTCTGGCTGGCTCTTGACTATGTGGTCAGCAACGCCTCTGTGATGAACCTCCTCATTATCAGCTTTGACAGATACTTTTGTGTCACCAAGCCTCTGACATACCCCGTGAAGAGGACCACTAAGATGGCAGGCATGATGATCGCAGCTGCCTGGGTGCTGTCCTTCATCCTCTGGGCCCCTGCAATTCTCTTCTGGCAGTTCATTGTGGGAGGAAGGACGGTCCCAGATGGGGATTGCTACATCCAGTTTTTTTCCAATCCTGCTGTCACTTTTGGCACTGCCATCGCAGCCTTTTATTTGCCTGTTGTCATCATGACTGTCCTTTACTGGCAAATCTCTCGAGCCAGTAAGAGTCGAATAAAGAAAGGGAAGAAGGAAGCTGCCCAAAACCAAGACACAGTTTCCCCCAGCCTAGTCCAAGGTAAAATAGTGAAACCAAACAATAACAACATCCCAACCAGTGGAGACGGGTTGGAGCACAGCAAAATTCAGAATGGAAAAACCAGTGAGGAGACTGTGCCTGAGAACTGTGTTCAAGGGGAGAAGGAGAGCTCCAACGACTCCACCTCCGTCAGTGTGGTCGCTTCCAACATGAAAGAGGATGAAACTACCAAAGATGCCAACCAGGCTTCTGCCTCCCAAGACCATCTCAAAGTGGAGAACTCCAAGCTGACGTGCATAAGGATAGTCACCAAGTCCCAGAAGGGTGACTGCTGTGCTCCTACCAACACTACCGTGGAGATCGTAGGCACGAATGGGGAGGAGAAGCAGAATAGCGTAGCCCGGAAAATTGTCAAGATGACAAAGCAGCCAGCCAAAAAGAAACCACCTCCTTCTAGAGAGAAAAAAGTGACAAGGACTATTTTGGCCATCCTCCTGGCCTTCATCATCACCTGGACTCCATATAATGTGATGGTGCTTATTAACAGCTTCTGCACATCCTGCATCCCTGGCACTGTATGGATCATAGGTTACTGGCTCTGTTATATCAACAGCACCATCAACCCTGCTTGTTATGCGCTCTGCAATGCGACTTTCAAGAAGACCTTTAAGCACCTTCTTATGTGTCATTACAAGAATATAGGAGCTACAAGGTAAAAATAATAATAAAAACAGTTATGGAAAGGGTGAAGTTCCAAATGAAATTAAAAACCCCAATGCTGTAGCACTTTATGCTCTTCTATGGAATGTGCAATCCAGGATGTTAGTGAAAATACTGATGAGGGGCATCAGCTCTACCCCTGAGAACTGCATTTAAAAACATTTTTTTAGTAGTTGAAAATAAATCTTTAGGACATGAGTATGTTTGAGAAATTATTCAAGTGTGTGGACTGGAGGCACAGTTCCTTGCTTTCTGAGAGTATTCTGCAGAAGGGCTTTAGAGTCTGTGAGTTTTGGTCATTCTGTGTAAAATACTTGTTCTTTTTTTTCTTGCTTTCCCACCCACTATGTCTGTTTGATATGTCTTCATCACAAAAAAAAAAAAAAAAAAAAGAGGTATTTTAACAATAACTATGTTAAAGAGGCATAGGAGTTTGGAAGATCATTGCATAATCCACATGAATGATGGTAGAATGTTTCTAAAGCTCAAAGTTGTCTAAAGCTTTTTTGTCACTGTCATGTAAGAAGCTTAATTTTAGGTCAATCATGATGGAAGTTATTTTATGTTGTTAACGGCACCACCATTTCCAAAACTGCATCAGTTCTGAAAGTTGTACTTATGCTTGACACATAGTCATTGTCTAACCTGTATACTGGTCAAAGTCTGCCACTTGCTCCCTTTTAAGGGCTTTTGTTCTGTGAATACTTCATCACATCAAGATAAAAGTGAAAAGACGTGGTCTCGTCCTGGTGGCTACATCCCAAGGCTACTTCAGCATCCATGTAAACCAAAGCTTTTAAGACTTTTTTCACTTAGTTCATCACAGAACATCAACCCGTGGATTTGTCTTTTATCTCCATCAGCCTTTTTTTTTTCTTTTTGTACCTTACTTGTCTAGGGTACAAAGACTGAATATCAAAAGAAGTTATAAATTCAGAGGTCTCATCCAGTCAGCCACCATGGTGGCCAAAGAAAGGGTCTCAGCTGAAGAAGAGAAACAAGGTTATTACTAGGAAAATGGAGATTACATCCTTATGAAGTTAGATGTACAGGTGAAGAGGTATGCTGGGGCTTCATGAATTACAAAATGAATAGTTAATATTAGATGAACATGCTCTTGACCTATCAGAAGATGATTCTGTGAATAATTTATTGAGGAAAAGAATAAGATGAACTGACATACCCATATGGATCAAGCTCTGCCTAAGCCCTTAGTGTGAAATTAGGGTGCTGGCTGAGTGTATCCTGGACAAGATGTTTACTTTGGAGAAAAGATATTGGCTGCATTGCCTTTTGTACCAGCTGGGAGCAATATTTGACTGTAAGCCAAGGGATAATACTAATAAAAAGACAGAGAAGAAAACAGTGATTACTCAAAACCAGATACTGAAATAGTCTCATTGGGGGGCTGGCAGGGATGGAGTTCAAATATTTTCTGCAACTCCACACCAGCTCAAATTTAGATTCTTTATGCCCAACAAAGAATTAACTGTTTCAATATCTGGTATGTATTGTAGCACAGCTAAGCACTGTGTGGACAGATCAAAGGGTATCAGATTACTGAAAACAGCAATTGTCTGTGAGTTATGCATATTCTAATTACCTCCTTCTTAGTAACTCTAACTTCCAGGCACTAGTGAAGGTACATTTACAGGTTTTGTTACCCAAAAATCATAGACAGTGTCCTTAGAGTCTGTCTTCTGGAGTGAAAGCCACACACCAAATAGGACACCAAATGTTTCTGTTATTTCATGCTACCACATTATAGTCTTCCAAAATGCTCTTCAAAATAGCACTCTCCAAGATTACAGAACAATTAATCTTGCAGACTTCAGTTTTGTATTTGACGAGCTTATTGGAACACAGTGTCAAAGCACTTTGGCAATATGACAATTTTCATGTTTTGAAGTACAAGTTCCCAGCAGAAAGTGAAAATGAAAAGGATTAAACTGCAGTAAATTAAGGCCATGTTAAACTCAGGATTAATGTTCTTAATATACATTAATTGATTTTTTTACCCCTAGTGATTGCATCCTAATATAACTGTCTCCATACAAACAAGGATCTAATTTTGCAACCTTCACTCACCTTGTGTCGTATTTACTGTCACTATTTTCATCTTCCTGCTTGTAGGGAAGAATAACTCAATTATAAAGCTTGTAAAACTGAGTGCTGCATGCCTTTCAAAACTACACTCACTAGGTTTATCTTGACAGGTAAAAGGAAAGACAATCATTTCTTGGTTGGTCATTCTCTTACAGTGTTAAAAAAATCCAGATAAAAACCAAAGGTAAAATTAAGTCTGTTCAATTTCTAAATCTGACTTCTTGAGAAAAATTTCAGAACAAAGCATACCTGCTTCTTTCTTTCAGCAAATGCTCTGTGTATCAATAGTACAGGTACTCAAATTAGGAAATAATGGTTTGTATAGTCTTACTTAATTTTTTAGCTCCAGTTTCCCGGCATGTATACAAATTCTTTATTCTCACATTTGAAGCTGTCACTTGTTCATAATGAATTGATCTAACAGCTAAGGACATTTGTACAGGTTATTACAATTTTGGTTTTGGGGCCAGCATTCAAGAAACAAACAAGCAAAGGAAAACCTTCAGTTTGAAGTCTTCTAGACTTTTCCCTAGCACCATTCCCATTTTTGATCCTAAAAGTCAAGATGCTTTCATTTGTGTTATGGTATGTTTAAAAGGCTTGCAGGACACACACTCCTCTGTGTTTCCACCCACTAACAGTACAATGCAAAAAAACAATTCCATGTTATATCCACATTTGCAGACAAAAATAGATGTAAATGTAAAACTAGATGACAAAAAACACCCGTGCATGTATCCACAGGCATGCAAACACAAACCCCAACATGTTTTATATTCATGGAAAATAAGAATCCAGTATTCAAGACATTGCATGGGATCTTGTCTGCATTGTGCTCATTGGCAGCCGGTGGGAAGTGCTGAGACAACACTTACTCATGACATCTTCTACTCCTGCAAACAAAGAAGAGATACTGGGAACCTCTTGGGTCTTCAGTTGTTGTGGCTCAGTCAGACAGTGTGATAATTGTTCAGAGGCACAAAATAATTTGTTCATTTGAATACCTTTTAAGCTCTCATGTCTTTCCTTTGTGTCCCAAACCACGTTCACCAGGTTTCACTTCCCTTCCGAGTGATAGTTCTGCGAGATCTAGATGTTGGTCTTGAAGAACAGCTCTCCCTGGGTTCCTCCTCCGGCTTCCCTGACTGGCATTTGCACCCCATGGCCCTGCTGCTGGTGCTGCCACATCTTCACCTTGGGCTTGGCCAGAGGATCCCAGCGGCACATCCACACCATGCGCTGCACTGGTCACTTTTGTTTCACATAAAAGTCAAGTAAACTGTACAGGTGACTCATGAGAGGAGGAAAAAACCCAAACCAAACAAAAAAAAAATCAACATAAAAAAACTGCAGGTAGCACTTCTTGCCCTCTCCTTTTCTTTCACTTCATTATCTCCAGGAATAGGCTAAAACTGAAAAGTTCCAACCAGCCCATGGGGAGTGACTTGTATTGACACAAACCAACTCTACCTTAACTCCCCAGGTAGAGAACAACAGTCTGAAGGTGTGTCAATCATATCAGTGAGCACCTTTTCTGAGTATTAAAGGTGCCTGTGGTGAAAGAAAGAAAGAAAGAAAGAAAGAAAGAAAGAAAGAAAGAAAGAAAGAAAGAAAGAAAGAAAGAAAGAAAGAAAGAAAGAAAGAAAGAAAGAAAGAAAGAAAGAAAGAAAGAAAGAAAGAAAGAAAGAAAGAAAGAAAGAAAGAAAGAAAGAAAGAAAGAAAGAAAGAAAGAAAGAAAGAAAGAAAGAAAGAAAGAAAGAAAGAAAGAAAGAAAGAAAGAAAGAAAGAAAGAAAGAAAGAAAGAAAGAAAGAAAGAAAGAAAGAAAGAAAGAAAGAAAGAAAGAAAGAAAAAAAGAAAGAAAAAAGAAAAAAGAGGGAGAAGGAAAGAAAGAAGGAAAGCAGGAAAGCAGGAAGGAAGGAAGAAAGAAAGAAAGAAAGAAAGAAAGAAAGAAAGAAAGAAAGAAAGAAAGAAAGAAAGAAAGAAAGAAAGAAAGAAAGAAAGAAAGAAAGAAAGAAAGAAAGAAAGAAAGAAAGAAAGCTGAAGTAATGTTGAGAAATCTGTTTATCCAGCGAGAACAAAATCTAAGAAAAAATTCTGTCAGACTTCTTTCTGTTTTGGATTTTCATTTGATTTACTAGGAATCATAGGATCCATTCAGAGATAGCAAAGTATTTAAATGTTGCCCAATGAAAAATAATCCAAAGGCAGCAAACACATCTATATAGGTCAGATTGCTTTTTCTTTCTTTCATTCTTTATTTTGCTTCACAAATGCTCATGGGGATAAGAGGACTCAAATGAGTCCCAGGGATCAGCTGTTTGGCATTCACAAAGCATGAAGAGGACAAAAGCAAGTGCTAAATCTATCAGTCCCCCGTTTTATACTTTTCTGGTGGTGGAAAACATATTGACAAGAGAAGGTGCCTTTATCAAGTGTGGCTGTGGTGAAAACAGCTCTCACACCAGTGAAAAAACCCTTGAGGTGGCCTAGATGCTCCTGGCCATCCCACTTGGGACAGGGGCAGGAGGGCAGGAGCATTATTTTTTCTTTTAGGATTTGAATGTGTTCATGTGTCTGCTTTGCAGTGGGGGTTGCTAGTAAACTCATTGACCCCTTCCACAGTTTTGACTGGTTTTGATCCCTGTTTTGGATTCCTATTCATGAGACATTCCTGCAGATGAGTGCTGCCTCAGGATACAGCTCCCAGTTTCTTCTGTAGTGCTGAGGTGGCACACTTTGAATTTTTCACCTCGATTGACAGCACCTCTCCATTTCTGTTCCCTCAAACTAATCATGGTACTAGCCCTCAGGAGCAAATAGGTAAAGCATCCCAAGAGACACCCCACTGCAAAGCTGGCATGAATGCAGCTGGGGGCAAAGAGTGATGCTGATGGTTTTCCTCCCTCCCCTTACAATAATTTCTAAAAATCTCTATTTTTTTGACAAATCTGGTGTTTCTTGTGAGGGGCTAAATTCTTATGAAAGAAACAGCATGAAAACAATCTCTGGCCCTGTGGGTGTGTGGTGTTTGCTGACAGGTATCAGGTTTGGAATAGCCTTTGATATTTTGAAAGACCTCTTAGATGGCTCTGTACTCTCAGCTGACAGTAGTGCAAGTGGTAGAAATTGAGAAGCTAAAAAGAAGTTAGCTTTTTTTCACCTTGAGTCTTTGTACTAGGCATAGAGACACTTGCTAGGGGTATGATTTATATACAGTATTGCTTTTACTGTTCAAGTATAATATGAAAAGCTCTAGGCTTGTAAGAAATCTTTTTTTCCCCCTAAAATTTATAGAAAGTCTTTCCTTGAAGAAAACTCAGAGATGATCTTTAATTTGCTGTGGCTTCTTATCTCTGCATGTATTTCCTTTTCTGTCAGTCTTGAAAAAAATCCTTTCTCCTTCCTCACTCTAACAAGTATGTCACCCATGTTTCAGCTACAGATGTGCAGTTTCATTTGCCTTTCAGGCACTGTGAATGATGGTATTCAGCCTCTTTAACCCCACCAAAATACTGCCTTCCCTAGTATGCAAATGTACACTGAAGCTCAACCTACTGTGTGGAGTGGGAATTTCCATAAATCCTTTCTGCATGGGTTTAAAGTAAAATAAACCCTCACATGAAACAAAGCCAAATCAATTCATTTGTTCCCCAGTTTTGTCATCTGTATTAGTAACAACAGTGGATAATGGCAAAGTGTGAATGTTCTTGCATTGGAATATCAGGCAGCAACATGCAGGGATTAATTTTATGCCCTGTGCAATGGTAAGGCTGCTCTCCCTTCCCTTGAATCCCCTTTCAATCCTGATCTTACCAGCAGAGTACTCACTGAGAATCCAAGCCTAAGAATGTAATTATAGCAAGGCTGAGTTGGACATGAATCATTTACCACAACCAATGCAATTATTTCTCCTATATTTTTACTTCCCTCCTTTTGCTCTGGCCTCTTTTGCTACACTGTGGAACCAGTGGGTTACACGAGTGTATCAGTTCTCCCAGGCCTCATATTTCAGGATCTGGGATAGATTTGTTATACACATTTCATTCCAGTTTTAACCAAATAAAGGGACACAAATTCTGGTGTATTTTTGCCTCCCAAAGTTCTGCATTACCTGAAAAGTGCCATTTGGTAACTACTCTTTTTCATCTTTCCATGATAAGTTTCCTTTTTCTTCTTTTTTTTTTTTTTTTTTTTCAGTTTTATTTGGGTTTTTTGTTTTGTTTGGGTTTTTTTTTGTTTATTTGTTTGTGCTTTTCAAGAAGCAGACAGAAACATTTTTTAGAGATGCCCCAAAGTGCTCTGACTCTCTGGCAGAAGCAGCTCTGTGTGGTACATGACACAGTGTGATTACAGCCCATATTACAGTGGCCATTGAAAGGAAAGATTTCACTGCCTGTTTAATGTCTACACTGAGTCACCTTACAGCACTGTAAAAAACACAGAGGGACAAACTTGGTGTGTCCTTACTTGCAAAGGTACAGGCAGGTCACAACTGGATTGCTTTTCTGCACTCCCCAGCTCATGTGGCCTGCAGGAGGAGTTGGGGATTTCTGCCCCTACCAGAGGTTCTGTCTCTACACCTCTAACCCAAAGACAGCCCTTCTCTGAAGCACATCATGGTAGTGATGATAGTAATAATAATAAAAACACTGGTGAGTGTGCCATGGTTACCAATCAACAGACCTTCTTCCATCTTATACCTTAATTCTGGTGCCACTTGGCAGAGGTGGCTGGTAAATTAGAGACTAGCAATTTGTAAATACCTTTAGATAGTGTGTTTTAACATGACCAACACCATATCTTGACTGTGTAAAAAATAATACATTACATGTAATACTATCCAGATAAGGTTATAATGTAAATATATCTACAATGAATGTCAAATTATGCTTTAAGTTCTATGTACGAGGAAGAACCTCATCTCTTCTTGAGACCTTTTTTAACTTAAGGGTTTGGAAAACCTGTTATTCATTTATATATATTACAAAACAACTGCATTCTTTTCTTCAAAAGAAAATACTACTGCAAGAAAGAAGAGAATGTGTTACCTGTATGTGGTATCCAAAATCATGTGCTAAAACCAGGAACCGAGAATCCTAGAAGTTGGGGACTGGTTAAATTCTTGATGCTGTACATTTGATCTCATATAAATAGGATAAGCACAAGTTTATGGTTAGCTGTGTAAAGCTGACCCACTTGATTATATATACATTATAGAATATATTTATATATGCTGTATAGATATATACATATTATACACAACATTCATACAGTGAAAGCAAAGTTTGATAAAGTCATATTAACTGGCAATTTGGATGTAATGTTGTGCTCCATCTGGAAGAAAAATGTCTGTGTTATTTAGCAGCATTCAAATTTGTTATGCAGGATGAAAGAGGAAGGTGTTTCACCTAAACAAGTCATGAAGGAATGAGATGATGAATGTTTCAAACATTTTGAAGAGACAACTAAAATTACATGCAATATATGTGTATGTACTTCTGCTGAGTTGTATTCCTAGTTAAAGCATTGCATTAAACAGAGAATTATAACTAATAAAAATGGTTTTGTATGTGGTATCACTGTTTATTTCATCTTTTTACTGAGTGAACTATCCTGTGAAATGTGAAATGGGGATAACTGGAGAAAAATAGTTTCCCTATAGTAGCCACAGGCTGTGAGACTGTCTGTAGTAATTAGAAAAGAACTCTAACCTTCTTTTTCCTGACTGTCTTGGCAAGTGTGAAGTACAAGAGGGGTCTGGAGTATCACTTTATGGGTCCTTGTCTTGTTCACATCTCTGTTCCTCCTGCACAAGATCTCACCTTTAACCACTAGGTCCCTTAAGCAGTCTGAAAAGGGCCTCCAGTAAGACATTCCTCAGTATATTTCTGTCATCCAAGTGTTGAAAGGGAACACATAAGATTCTGTTGTAGCCATCCATGGAAAAGAAATTTTAATTATGGGGGGGGATGGCATCACTAACAATCAAGTGCTGTTTGAGCCTTACAACTGCAAACTTTGCCTTACAACTGCAAACCTACATGCATGGCATACTCAGAAATCATCTGGGAGTAGAAATGAAGCATTGCATATCTCCAGCTTCTCAGGGTCTGAGAACACTGTTTCACCCCCATTTCAGAAGCAGACAGGGCTCAGATGCACCAGTGACAGGGGGACCTGACTGGGGACCATCCCTGCCCAGGTAAATCTAGGTTTTGGGGTACAGTCAGTCTAGCAATTTGACAAGTGATTGAGGAGTTGGTCTCTTGGGCATAGTGGGTGCATCAGCTCTGTCAAGATTAGGATACTTTAGCCCAGCTGCTCCACAATTGAAAGACACAATTTTAATAAGGTTGTTTATATTGACTTCTTCTTTCTAATTTTTTTATATGTTGATATTTGAGGATTTTCACTGTTTCCACATTTTCAGGACTTTACACCTGTCTTTATCCTCTCTGCCTAAGACTTCCCACCTCTGCCAGTTCTTCCAGTCCAAGCTCACCTTCAGCCATTTCAGCACCCTCCTGCCTATCACCTTTCCATAATGAGAGCCAGAAAAGCCAGATGAATTTTTGTGTTTGAAAAGATTCCTTTGCTTGCCCTGTATTTAAGTCTCTTGTACTCTGCAGAGCATAGACTCTATGATAGGCTGTAAGGTGGGAAAATATTATTATGTCTCTTTTACAGATAGGTCCTAATGGTCAAAACACACTTGTCAAGATCACAATAAAGACACAAAGAGGTACCTGAACTCTGTTTTCCCAAGTGTCAGGCTAATTATTCTTATTTATCTCTTCCCTTCAAAGAACAGGTTACCTCTCTCAGACCCGGCATGCTAACCATCACATCACAGACCATATGCATACCTCAAACTGCTGGTATAACACTAGAGTCCAAATAATTCTCTCACACACACTATGCCATCCTATATTCGCCAACATATGGTTTCACAGGAGCCTTGAAGTGCCAATGGTAAGAGTTTTAATATATGTAAGAGGTTTCTGCAAATACAAGAGCTAACCCAAGTGGGTAGAGTTGCTGATCACTATTTGAAAGACATCATGGCAGGCCAAGAGTTAATCCTCTGGTCTCTATGTTTTGGAAAACAGAGTGAAAAAACCAAAACTTTTTCCAGCATGCACATTTTTTATTTGCATTGTATTTAAGTAGTATTTAAGTCTTATTGAATTTAAGTACATTTAACATTACAGAAAGTCTACAACTAAGGCTACCTGTAAATTCAGAGCACTGATGCTAAATTTTTGTCTTCCTAGAGGAGGTTAAGGCACATTTCAATGACCACAGGTATTTTGAAGATTCTGTTGCCAGAGCTGATTGTGCACAGTGGAAAAGGGATATGGACATGCCAAATTACCTGCCTGAGCCATTTGCCAATTTACCTGCCTATGCCATTCACTCAGACTCACAGTTTCACCACTGGGCTCTGAGCAAATTTACCTTTTTCTTTAAAAGAGTAGAATCAACTCAAGCACAATAAAAATACCATCTCAGTCTCCAAGCAGAGCCAGTAATATTTGCAGTTAATATCATATCTAATAATATACATCATCTCCCTTCTGGATAGACATCTTTAGACAATGGTCATCAGACCAGAAGTGTCTTTATTAAGGCCTTTTATTAGCAGAAAAAAATTATGTAATGTGTAACTACCTACTTCACCCTAGGATCTGGAAACACCCTGAGAAAATCAATACAGAGAAATGCTGCTATTTAGTAAATCCATTAACACTGTTTCTGGCCTTTTGCCAACCATTGTATGCATTGTCTAGACAGGGGAACCTACTTGGCAGTGCTAGGAAATTGACTTTGCCACCTTCTTCTCAATGGAGCTTGGCAACTTCAATTCTACTACTTCATTTCTACTCAGAACCAGGCGAAATAATAAAACCAGCAAGAATGATATCAAGCAAATGGAGAGACAAAAATATCCCTTTCCTTCTGCCCTCAATCACTGCTTTGTCTTCCCCCCCCCCTTCCTTATCTTGCCCCTTCCTCCCTTTCCCTGTCTCTTTCTTCCTTGCCTGTCTCTGATGAGTCTCAGCTAGCTCTCCAGGTTTCCCCCTCTCATTAACAGCTTGCTAAAGGTGCTAAATAAATCACTGCGAAATCAAAGCCTTTGGCTTGAACGTGTGAAGCACTGTAGAAGGGAAGGAGGTAAGGAGGAATGCCTCGAATCTCTCAAGTTAATCCATTTAATTTAGAGACCAAAGGCTTTCCCTGACCCCCACCATAATCACTACTATGATTTTGCCTGCAGTTGAAATCCACTCAGAAATAGGGCTGAGCAGAAGTGATTGAATCCATATGGCACAGGAGCAATATTCCTAAATGGAACCATTACTGGTACTGCAGCTGCACCAAATCATTTTCTGGATGTGTGGGCACAATGGTTCTGTGCCTTTGCAAAATTCATCCTGCTAACATACAACCTAAAAAAAAAGAATAAAGAGCAAGGTCAAAGCAGTTAAATCCCTCCAGCACAGAAGATATGCTCCCTTTACATATGAGATGACTAAGTAGTGTCAGAAGCCCAAAAGAGCAAAAACTTCCCTCTGTAAAAGTTGCATTCTTCGGCACAAATTAAGGTACTCCCCAGTCATCTGCTCAGGTTGTCATTGTGGGTAACAAGAGCTAAGCTGCTACCAATGATCACGTCTTTCAACAGGAGGATTAGGCTTCCACATTCCTGTCAGGAGCCAACAGATAAGGATGAGAGCAGAATGCGTTGTATACAGGCTTAGTTATTAAAATAATGATGTTCCACAGAAAACATGAAACATTTCAAACATGGACAACAAATCTCAGATTTTGTTATGCTGCCTTCCTAAAATGAAAAATAAAGAAACCAAAAGTTTCCAATTGTTTTAATTGGTGTATTTTCCATTACATGGAATGTCATTTCCATGTATGGGAAAAAACACCATAATTTTATACAAGGGAGGGTGAATGTCTTCTGTTTGGTGGCTTTTACATCCTTCTCAGAAGATATGACCTAGACAATTACAAAATAATGGTGTTGGTTGGGAACTTTCCAGTGAAACGTTTTTCTGCTATAAAATGTTGATTTGCTTTTTTTTGGGGGCGGGGGCAAGAATGGGGGAAGGGGTCAATTTTAAAGCATTGCTTGGTTTTGATGTGTTCTAGGAAAAAATCAAACTTGACTTTGAGGCTACGGTAACACTTCTTAATTTTTTTTGTTTAAATACCTTTCATTCAGAAAGCCTAAGTACAAAAAAAACCCAAAATGGAAACTGAAAAGGCTTTTTAAAAATGTATTTGTTCAGTCTTATGTGAGTGAAAGGAAGGATAAAACACTGTAGAAATTGACTATATTCCAAGACTTTGGAGGGGAACAGGAAAAATTCCCTCTTATTCAATTGCCCATTACCAGTTTCACTTGTGCAGTGGACACTAGGACCCTAATCTGCCATCACTGGGCATACAACAATGACTGTACAGAGCAGTCTGGGAGCCATTTACTTGCAAAAATACCTCTCATGCTTGTGCTTGTAACAGACCTGTCTCCACATTGATCTAAATTCCTCTCCAAACTGTTTTCCCACACTGCTAACGTGTCTGAGGGCATGTTTGGGTGGCCAAGCACGGAGTATCATGGAGAGCTACAAGTCAGGGCCATGCACTGAAGTCAGTTCTGCTTATGGAGCCCCAGCAGAAAGAGCATGTAAGAGTTACAGACATATCAGTGCCAAAGGCTGCAGAGTACTGCTGCTCAACCCACCTCATTGCAAATTTACACAGGGCAGGGACAAGTCGTATGGCTAATGCATAGCCTTGAGCAGGTGCAACATGCTAAAACAAGCATAAGTAGATCACTATAGCACTTCCCAGAGAACAGAAATGACCATCATTTTTGTTCTGGGTATGCTTGTGTCATACTCCAGAGTAGACAATCAGCATGGTTATGCTTTTATGGACACTTTCAGAGGTGTTACTCTATTACTTTGGACCCTGCAAATAGGAATAAAAGAGAGGAGTATATATTTTAAAAGGGGAGGAATATATATTTTAAAAGATACACACTAAAATATGTGTTAACCCCTCAGCAGACATAGTCCAGAGCAGGGTTGAAAAGTGAAAGTCACTGTTGTTTGCAAAAAACTACGAAGCCAGAAAAAGAAATGAAGATGAGGCATGTCACACTTCATCTGTCAAAATTAGGGCACCCTCCTAAGGGCAATGTGGAAACATAATTTTTCCTAGAACAGGAACATTATTTAAATGAGTGGAAGGCCCCTTTGAATACAGTATTTTTCTGCCTATATTGATGATATGGAGATCCAGAGGGAGAGGCTCAGAAGACCCTCTTCAGAACAGCTACAGTTAGATGAGATTCTTCCAAGCCCACATGTGCACAGTCCCAGGGTTCCAGCCTCTGTTAGGTTTCATAGATGCAGCTGTAACAATAATTATAATAATTGGTATTATGTTAGGAAAAAAATTAGTGCTTAATGATTAGTTACTTGTTTGTGTTCACAGTCAGAGTCACAATCTATCTCAGATGTACTTCTTCTTAAGTGGATTTATGCAAGGGGCAAGACAAGAAGTAGGGGCAGGAGGAAAGAAGGGAAATCTATTATACAAAGATGCAAACTGTATGGAGGAAGAAAATAAAGCTAACCTGTTCTTATGTCTTTGCTCTGCATCCAGAAGTTTCTCTTGTGCTGGGAGAACATTTGGTTCTTGCAGCAGCCACTGCTGATGCTGTGATGACCTCAAACATAGCAGAGCCACCTTGGAGAAAAGTTTCCTGAGGGCACAGGAGAACAGTCTTCTATCCTTGCTCTGGTTGCAGAGGTCACAGCTGGCTGGAGCTGCTCTCCTCATCTCCTGGGAAGGTTCTTCATATGAAGTGAACAAAGAAATATGGCAAAGAGCTCCAACTTGGTGCAGCACAAGCTGGAAAGAGGAGCAGAGCAGTACATCCTCATCACGTTAGCTCCACTCCCTGCATTAGCAAGCATCTTACCCAAGGTGCTAGGAAACTCACTTCACAATAACATTACCCTATATGAATACTAACCTGAAATGAGAGGAGCCTTGCAGAGGAAACTGTGAATTTGATGGCAAAGGCCTAATGTGACAATCACCCAGAGGGCAAGGAAGGAACAAGCAGTAGTTTAAATGCACTTATTTCATTTCCATCCTCCCCTCTGTCTCTAACTTTGCATTTTGTGCAGAAAGGGCAAAAAAACCAACCCAAGCAGATTTGAATTCAGTTACATACAAGTTGTTGCTTTTCCTCCTATGCTGGACACTTAGGCTGGGACTGTGATGGATAACCAATAAATATACTGAATAAAAAAAATAAATCCACTCTTGGCTGCCAAACTGCCAGGAGAAGCCTCCCCTTTTGTTCTATTAGGTTATGGGCCTAAGCATGAAATAGTAATTCATCAGGGGCCCAGACAGTGCTGATTATCTTATAATGAGATAAAGTACCCTCATCTCTAGGTCACTGCCTTGAAACCACCCCTAGTTTCTCAGTGTCTGAAAGGGATCACAATCTGTTGATGACGAAATACATTAATGGTGGAGTTACTTCTGCCTCAAAGCAAAACACTTAGTGAGAGAACCCAGATGAAAATGTAGAACTTGGAAGGGGAGTGTTCTGAGATTTATCTTTCATTTCTGGTGGGTTTCATCAGGTCAGCAGTCTATCTGAAACAGATTCAAAACTAACCTTCAACTCAGAGCAAATACAAGTCCAATAACCATTTGGGAATACATCTGACCTATGTATTTGCCAGCAAATTGCACTAGTGTGAAACCATTGCAGTATCATGCCTGTAGTGATATAAGAATCAGAAAAGTAATTCAAAATTAGAAATAAAAAAATCAGTAAAAATGAAAATTTCAGTTAACACAAATCCATCCTTTATTCACTGATTATTGTATGCATTTCTAAATGACATTATGACAAATCAGTGGAGGTCATGCACCGTATGACATACAATATTAAAAACAATTTTCAGGATTTCTCATTTCATAGGAAGTAGTAAAAACAAGTGTTTGTTCCAAACCTAAACAAACAAAATAATGATTTCCTAGTTTTCCATTAACTGGAAAACTGTATTTCATTGTCCCTCATATTTGTGTGTCTTCTTAGGTGCATGCACACAGACATTCTTACAACTGAAAATAGTTTTCAGTCTCATTGAAAAAGCTGAAGACAAGGATGTTGACATACTAGAGACTACAAAAGCAGACACAGAAGCTGAAATATAAATAACTACTGTCTCCTCAGTACAAATATTTATTTCAACATTTATTTTAAAACTTGTATTCAATGTAATTGTGCTGTGACTATGGTTTGAGCAGACCAAAAAAAGAAATCTGCTGTTCTAAACCTCAGGCAAACACTGAAAACCAGTACTTTTTCCCAATCTGGAGCATGGATGTTTGCTGTCCTGTTCAGTTCCTCAGATGGGAGGAGATGGTTCAGCATCAGCACACAGCCTGTCCTTCATACCTGTTGCAAACATGACTTTTGAGACATCTAGGAGTGACAGATGCCTGTAAGAGTTTGGGCTAGCTGAGCAAGGGCAAGAAGGGAACTCCTCTCTGAACAGCCTGAATTCCCTGTACCAAATTCTCTGTACCCCTGTTTCAGGAGCACCACTCTGTGTATTGATCAGCACAATACAGCTGTCCACCCACGTGGTTATTAATGGGTAATAAACAGCCCAAGCACCCACAAACAGCATTTTTTGTAGCGCCAGCCTGGAATCAATTAAATAACGAGAAGGGGTCTGAGAAGTGCCATCAATTGCAAAAGTTATTACACTCTCAGGATGTTTCACTGAAAACTCCCACACAAAGCAATTAGATGTCAGACACTGCTGTGTTTTAATCAGGAATTTTCAGCAGGGTTGGTGCCCCTCGCAGGCACTGTCTGCTGCAGACACAGTCGTGTGCAGACCCACCAGCTCTCCAGGTCCCTCTATGTTAAGCAGCCTGGATTGACTACTGTGTAGTCTTCAAGAGCAAGAAAGAAAATTAGAACAGCTTTAAAGGAGCACGAAGAGCAAACCACAAAAAAAAATAATCTACAGCTGGCTGCCAGTAAGGAACTGTCAAGAAGCCCTAAAACACTGTGTGTTTTCCAAAGGCTTCATTTAACAGCTTGCTGGTGGTGTATGTGAAAAAGGTAGAGATACCAAACACAGAACAAATTCACCTAATTTACAGTCAGTGTAAAAATTAGTTGGACAGATATAATATTTATGTTGAGAAAAAAAAGCAAGATTAGATTTCTTTTCCTGGTTTTTGTTCTTAATAATAAGCAAGCAGTCTCAGCTGTGTTCTGCAGTGTAAAGCAACTTCTGTCGTTGTTCTTAATAATAAGCAAGTAGTCTCAGCTATGTTCTGCAGTGTAAAGCAACTTCTGTCCTGGTTTTGTGACATTTCTCATGCTGAGATTGTAACGGACAAAGCAGAAAGGAAAGGTTATTGACTTCAGATCACTCGACTACACCAAGGGAAAAAAGTGAGCAAACATCTTCAGCAGAAGACAGCAATATGTAACAGGTCTCATTTCCCCTGTGCCTACACTTCTGACACAAGAAACATAAGAGTATAAAACTTTCAGCAAGAATTACAACACAGGAAGACAACAAAACATACCCAAGACACTCAAGCTCTTGGCCATAAGGACAGAGAAACCTCCATACAAAATGTCAGAGAAAAATATTCTACTTGAAGGACCTAAGGAGAACTTACATGGTACATGAGCAAAGGCTTCAAGTTTTCAAGTATCAAGCAGAGGCTCCCTATGCAGTAACAGGAGCACAGGTGGACTAAGCAGAGGACTGGGAAAACATTCCAAGTGACTGAATGCTTGCAGCCACACTGCTAGAACTGCCTTTGGCTGCTGAGTGCTGACCAGGGAGGCTCTCAGTTCATCCCCAAGATCTGCTGCCATTCAAAAACTCCTAAACAATATTCCTTTGCCTTCCTTTAAATGGAAGATGGATAGTGCAATCCAAGGTTTTCTAGAGGTGGGCAAGCATTCCTGGGCACTAAAGTATTGCTTCAAGTTTGAGAAATAAGCACCAAGCCGGGGCAAAGTTGTATCTAGGAATACAAAGCAGAAGAAAGTGTTTAGTTTTATTAAGCCCTCTTTTATTCCTCACTGCCTCCAGATAACCAAAACAAAAGCTACAACTGTATTCAGCAATGAGGTGATCTGATCCTAATTCGCTTCCCTCAGCCATTTATCTGCTTTTATCATGGCAATTTGCTATTCTTTTTTAAGCATAACTAGTGAACATCCATATAAACAAGAATCTAACTATTTTTCTATCATCTCTCTAGAACTAAGACTGCTACCTAACAAATCTTTGAGAAAACTAACAGACAAGCCCTTCAGTGTGGAGAAAGATACCAGAGAGTGAGTTCAGATTCTTTTCTCAAAGTCCTAACATTTGAGCTCAGATGACAAGGTATAGCCTCTTTTAGTGCTGGCATGAAAACATATGCATTTGAGTCAATCAGAGCTGTTTGCCTAATGTTTCTCAAAAATTATACATAGAAGGAAAAAAGAAAGACAAAGGTTTAGAATGAATAATTGAAATATTTTCATGAAAATGTCAAAAGAAAGCAATAGTTTTGGAATATTCCACTACATTGTCTTTTACTTAGTGAAAAAATTAAGGAATAGAAATACAAGCTTTGTTTCATTTAAGTAGAATTTAACAGGATGTTTAGTGAAAAATCATTTTGTTTGACGTAATATTTTTGATTGTTATCATTATATTAACCTATGAAGCAAAAAATAATTGCAAAACTTTAACTTCAATATGTTCACCTACTTTGACCTTCTGTTAAAGATAGACTGTGGGATACCATTAAGTGATTCCTACAGCAAGTTCAGAAGTTCCACTTGAATTAAAACTTGTATAGAAAAACTGAATCTTGAGACAGCTTTAAAATAATCCTTTAATGACAGCAGTTGCTGGCAGGTATAATCCATTTCTCTAGAAGATGTTTCAGTGATTGATTATTCTTATCTTAAACATTTGCCATTGATTTCTGTTCTGAATTTGAGTAGTTTCAGCTCCCTGTCATGAGAGCCATTTACAGGTTTTTATACCTTCAGAAGGTTAAAATGTTGTTTCCTAGTAAATCTACTTCTCTCACAGGCACTTATCTACTGTGAACAGGCACCATTTACCATAAATGAAAAAGAGATTTTGTAGTAAAAAAGATTTTACAGGACTCCAGTATTTCTTGTAGCACTTTTCTAAAGCTTTTAGTTTGTTAATATGCTTTTAAAAATATTAAATAGAGCTGGTTGAGAATACTATTTTATTTGAAACATGTTTTCTTAATGTAAAACAGAGCTTTCCATGGAAACATACTGATTTACAGGAGATTGCTGAACTGTCTCAGAATTAGACCAACAATGAAAATATTTTCAGGGATGTGGCTGACACATGTTCAGATCATCCGAGTTCAAAGCAGGGATCTCAAATCTTTAACTCTCATAATCCAAGGAATTGACCTAACCACTAAATCAACAGTGCTCCATGTTGATTGTCTCCAGTTGGAGTTATTGCAGGTTTTTGCAATAAAAAGTTTTTACACTGAAGCTCATTGGACCTAAACTGAGAAAACAGTAGTTCATCATGTGTTGCACAACACCTCTCCTGGCACCACTCCTGGCATCAAAGTCTTGTGTTCAAATTCCTGATCCAAATCCAGCAAAGCAAACATCCACAAACTTTAAGCCATGACCTGGTAGGAGGAACCACCTTAAACATTCACAAACTTTGAGCCATGACCTGGTAGGAGGAACCACCTGTCTTGGGTGTTCTTCTGAAGGACTGTCCAAAAGGACAATTTGCCCAGGCCCCACTGCAGCACTCACAGGACAGGAGCTCTGCTTTGGCAGGGGCAGGAGGTAGCTGTGGCTGGGTACCACCAAGGAGGCTCAAATAAACCAGGTGCTAAGATGTACCCAGGCAACAAGGCACTCCCCATGGGACACTTGATCCAGCCACTTGAATTTAAGTCCTCAATGTCTCAGGAGAGTGGTACCACTGCTGACCATAAGCTAGTTGGACTTCGTGTTCTCTAGCTTTCACACAACAAAATTCAAACCATTTTGGTTTGCAGGGCTGAAAACCACAACAATGTCTTGAAATGTGCTGCAAAACACAATCCCTGCTCCTCAGATAATCGTGGTTTACATGCAAAATCTGTATATAGTCTCACTACACATGGTGGTAACAGCAACTGTGCTTGTGATTGATCTTTATTTGCATGATCAAGGACTGCATAGCATCTTGTCTTGCTACTACACCATCCTCAGAGTCCATGTTGCAATGATTATTCACTCTGATCCTTCAGTCCTTTATCGCGACCACTGTTTTTAAACTCAGCCTTCCTCTTAGACAATTTTCACTCCTAGATTAACAACCTTGCATTTAGGTGCATTAAAAAAAGGTGGTTGTTGTTCAGCTGAGCCCCCTATGCTGTCATCAATATGCAGCTTTGGAAAGTTTCCATACATCTCATCCTTCCACCTGGAGCCAAGATTTCTGCAGCTGATGTGGATGAGGGAACTGAGTAAAAGGAAAGGGATCAGGGCAAAGAGGATGAAAACAGGAAACTGTTATAAATGACTGAGTCCCCAGTCAGGATTGCAGTCAAAATTTACAATTTCTTATGCGAATTTAAGCAAGCAAACAATGCTGGGTGCACGGGGAGTCTCTGCTCTACCAACACGCAATGTACAGTTCTGGGTTCGGTTTATAAACTCGTTGTTAACACATATTCATGACTGTCCCGAGCAGAGGGAGGTCTTTGTCGGGACATGTTCACTTCACCTCTTTAGGTCTTCCCGAACTTTTTC
This sequence comes from Acanthisitta chloris, assembly GCF_000695815.1. Lineage (NCBI taxonomy): Eukaryota > Metazoa > Chordata > Aves > Passeriformes > Acanthisittidae > Acanthisitta > Acanthisitta chloris. The sequence goes on from NW_008651120.1 coordinate 117,206, forward strand.
TCTCATCTCCCTGCTCAGCTCATGAGTCAACACCTCAAAGCATCAGCCTAAATTTAACCCCTTCTCCTCTGGCAGACTCAGCC
>NW_008651120.1:117522-130501 GCF_000695815.1 Acanthisitta chloris
AAAGTTCCTCCAGGAACAACAACACAGCTTGACAAAACATGGGGAATGCTAAGCAAACAAAATGTTCTTAACAAACAAACTAAAAGTATCTTTGCCCTCCCCCGGTGCCGCAGGGGTGAGGCCGGGGCGGTGCCAAAGGCTCTGCCCTCACCAAGCTCTAGGCCCTCTCAGCTTTTAATGCTTCACTATGTGTCCTAGGAGCTTCCAATTCCAAATAAGCAGTATCACAAATAATATAAGGCTTATATTAACAGAACAATATTGAGGTAGAGATGTATATATGTTCTAACATTGCTCCGTATTGACACGAATCAGGGGACCATATTTCACAAAACCCAGGGAGATTTGCCCTTACTTGCATATAGAAAGGCAACTCCAAAAATTGCAGTGAAAAGATTTCTAGTTCTTAATCATGTACCAGCTACGTCTCCCACTCAGGAAAACCAGGCCTGTGAGATATGTGAAGCATCCCACATCTTCTAGAGTCCTCTCTTGCTCTGCAAATTGGCATTAACACTATTTTTCTCTCCTGCTGCTTCGGTCCCTCATACAGGCAATCAGTTTTGCAAACTAATCATACCCTTCTCCCTCTCTCTGTGACAAGAAATAAAAAGCTGTTCAGGCAGGACATTTTATATGACTGAGAGGGGGTCTGATTGTGTTTTCCCAAAATACTGATATAATTACTGGGCCTCAGACAAAGAGAGACAGAGAAAGAATGTGTGCCTACACAACAATGTGGGCACACAACTTCACAGTTTAACTAAGTCCTGCACAATTCTTCAAAGTAATTGTACTTTTCAGCTGTTGCATGCCCAAAGCCACATGGGAGCCAGGTTCTTATTTGTCTCAAGCACAGAGCAGGATTTAATGTTTGGTGAGAGTTTTTAATGAGTATCTAACTTGTGCTGTTTATATTAGCACTTGCTCCAGCCTCTTGGGACAGAGATCTTTCCCAGAAGAATCTTAGGAACCAGTGAAGTGATTGTCTCAATTCCAGGTGAAATGGGTGTGGTGTACAAAGGAGTCTTTTCTCTTTGGCCTGTACTTCATGAAACTCTATTCACAATTTCCTCTATATAAAGTGCAAGCTTTCAAAGGTGTGCATGAGCAGTCTTGCAGAACTAAACCTTCTATGTGTGAGTTTGCCTGTGGAGTTTGTCTTTTCAATATAGCATCATATAGTAGAATGGATTGCTCTCATCAGTGTCTGTTTTTTCCTATTCATCTCTGGATGGACAAGAGATTTATTCACTCCATATTTTTTCCCAAGAGAGCTAAATCCATCTTCTCAAGAGAGCAATCCCTGAAGCATTTACTATGCTGTTGACTCCTGAATTATCCCTCCATTTCAGAAGACAATAACTTTCAGACTTCTTTCTTTTACTTTTTTTTTTACTTGTAGATACCCAAAAAGTTTTTCTAAGAAATGTAGCCTCTTGCAAAGCTCATTTTTGCCAACCAGAAACAAGCTGTCTTTTCTCCTCTGCCTTTTATTCATCTTCCCTAAGGCAATGGACTTTCAGGGCCAACAGATCACAGCCTGAAGGAGCAGGATATATCCCTGCATGGAAAAGCATACTGTGAGTAAACAAGTGCATGTTTCCATATATACAGGTGTTGTGACTGAAGGCTAATCCAGACTTTCCCAATCTCCACTGGTAAAACAGTTAAACTTCTCATAGAAATGTGTTCCTTGTTAGTAATACAGTCCAAATTTTAAAGAGGTGATATTTGGGAAAATTTTTTAAATCTCACAATGAAAATATTTCTACCCAAACCTGCCCAAAACTCTCACCCTTTAACTGTAATGAAAGCCTGATTTCTTGGTTTTTCAAGCTTCTAAATAGAGGCCAATAAAATTCCCAGGAAAAACAGACAGCTCTCATGAAATCAATATTTAAGGGAGAGAGCTAACATATGCATAAAATTATATTTCAACAAGAAGATTCTCATTAAACTTAATTCCAGGTTTTAAAGGTTATAATATGTTCTTGGTCTCAGAAACCACTGCATGTGCAAGAAAAGAAAGCACAGAAAGCTGTTCCTTCCCTCAGGTGGTGGTCAAAGGGAAGGACTTTTACAAAATGTGTGTAAAAGACACTTAGACACCTTGTGTCAAATAGGAGCATCTCTCTATCACCCATTTCACAAACCCATCTCTGTGCCTCCAGGCCCAGCAGTGAGGGGCATGGGCTGTGGCTGCTGTCACACAGCTCCACAGGCACAACATAATTCCACACAAGGAAGACAATCAGCATCACAGCAGATTAACATAAACCCCTTTTTTTTCCAGAGTGGGGAATTTCTTGATTACCATAAGCCGTAGCTCCATTAAAATAGCACAAGAAAAAGCATAATTCTGACATTTACAGTGCTTTTGGGTTCTTAATTCACTCATCCTCACCAGGAGCAGTTATCAAGGGTGTGGGAGGACAACTTCTCTTAACCAGAAGCAGCCTTCAAGGGCAAACAGCTCTGATCCATGCTCCTGAGGAAGGGGAAGAGACAATCCTCAAATGAAGTAAATCTTCAAAGGCTAACATCAAGACTATTCTGGGTGAAAGCAAAGTGTGTGTCCCCATCAAGCTTAACATCCCTTTTCCCCTTAATTTTCAGCTCCTAAACCAGATAAAAATATAAACAATTTTTTTCCCCCCTTTTTACTGAGGTACTACTTTTGGACTCCATTGGGCCATATTTTACAAACAAACCCCAAAACTGGTATTGATGATGCTGCAGACAATGAACCATGTATGAGTTAGGCTGAACACATAACATGGGTAAAATACTGGCAACCCTGTGAAACAGTGGAAATCATCATTACATAGAGCTACCAGCTTACCATTTTACACTGGTTGTGATGTCTGCAGAGAAGAGCACTCCAACTGAGTTGAACCATAGAATTCCTGTTTCCTTCAGACAGCTTGTTCCAAGCTTTCACAGAACACAGGTTGTGGCCTAGGAAGAAATGTGATGGATTTTTAGTAGGAATAAAAGTACAGGTCTCCCTCCATTTAGATCAATGCTTGGCTGCTGTTTCTAAGCATTATAGAAATTATTGGGCAGACTGAGCTAAGGAGGGGGTGGAATTGAGCCCTGAGGTAGTTAATTTCCTCCAGCAATTATCTCCTGATCAGTAGAATATGTGGGACTAGATTAATATCAAACAGGAATTACATTTTTAGAAGATACCTTGTTTTCATTCTGCATTGGATTAAAGGCCAGAACTCCAGGAGATAATCGGTAAAATCAGAGAGATTGTGCTCAAAGATGTTCAGGTCCCTGCTGCTCTGGAATTTTCTTCATCCCAGGCACAAGCTCCCCACAGCAAGCTATAATGTCAGTCTCCATGGGGTTATCCATTTGGCAATGCTGCACATTCCTTGCACATGCAACAAATAAGTTTTGAGCAAAAAAAGAACATGAATCAGACAGGTTCTGCTGCTCTCACATGTTGACATTAGCTGAGAATCAAGAGAGTTCAAGTAACGCACCCCAAGCAACTGTAAGGGATAAAAAGAATTTTTGTTTGAAACTGCAAAACAATGACTAAATAAGTAAATAGTATTTCATACATATCCTGTCACACAGAGATATAAAGGGTATGCAGCCAACAATTACACTGAAAAGTGCATATGATATGAAAGGTTATACAATGTAAATGTAAAGATTATTTCTAAAGAATTTAACTTACTAAGGCAGAAACCTTATCCAAGTTACCTACATTCATGGGCTGCAGTCACAGATGTCTTTTTAAGGTATCAAAAGATGAGAATCTGTACATGAACACACTATTAAAAGAAGGAGAGAACCTTCTCCACGGTGGTCTTTCTTTTATTTCTATTATTTGCATAAACCTATTTCAATAAATACCTTATTTAAGGTGGTAAAATATTACAATACTGCTTTATCTTAATCTCTGTAAGTTACAAAATGTTTGTCAGCTCCTCTGTGAACAGACCAATATGTTCTGACCTGTGTCAAAGTGTCCCAGTTATCTAACTTCCTAATATACTAAGTTAAACTGGAATAAGCTGCCTCTATTGGTTCTCAGTTATGCAAAATTAGTATCACCATTTTTACCTTGTTCCATCCATAATGTTTTCCACATACTATTTCCTACACTGTCTTATAGAAGGTTTTACACTAGGACCAACCAAAAGACTTAGGATTGACTGATGGCTTTACTATTACACGTGCTCTTCCATCAGAAGTCCATTCAGCCTGATGTGCCATCTTGGCAAATCTGCAGTATCCTGCAAGAAAAACACAACACAAAACAACACTGTTCTGGAAGAAATATCTTGAATAACATTTATTCCTATATATTTACAAATCATTAAAATAATGTTCTCTATTCTGCTCTAATGAGGATTTGATTTTTCAAGTAAAAGAAAAATGCAGAAAGAAATAGTACAAACTTTTAAAAATAAATTGCTAACTTAATGAGCTTAATCAGCAGCTGGGACACTTCACTTGGAATTAGTTAGCATGAAGTATCCAAGGTATGTCCCCTCTTAGATCCCTCAGGGCTTTTATTGTCCTAAGTACACAATCAAAGTACACAACATTGTGCCTTCAAGTAATCTAAAAATTATTTCAGGGACAACCTGTGATTTTGTTCTTCGTGCACAATGCATCTCTGCATTAATTGTGAATGAAAAATTATTCATATTCAGATTCCAAATAGCCCACAGGCTTTGGCTGCCTTTTCTTCGGTCCCTTCCATTAAGCAATCATGAAAATTTCAGAGGCTCAGTTTTGCACAAGAAGTCAGCTCTTTATTGATTAACAAAATGATAGTGAATCACCAAGGCTCATATGTTACATCTCTGACAAGAACATGCCCTTACATCATCATGGGCTAGATCCCCAGTTAATTCAGTCCAAGGACAGAGAAAGCTTCAACTTTCAGTCTCTTCCATCACACAGAACAAGAACTTATTTCCCATATAACTCTAAACAGGGTCCTTTGTGTGTCCCTTGTGAACTACTGAAAAAAAGTGCTGTTCAGGGTAAAAACATTAGGCCCAAAAAGGCACATTTTACTGGCATGGGAGTGTGGGACTATTAATGCTAGGGTTGTGGGCCATGCCCCACTTTGGGCAGCAAAAAGGACTGCTGTGTATTAACTGTCATTGATGGCTCAGCTCCACACAGCTGCTCGCTCACTCTCCCAGTGGGATGAGGGCGAAAATCAGAGGCATAAAAATATGAAACCTTGTGGGTTGAGATAAAGAGAGTTTAGTAGATAAAGTAAAAGTTGCACACCTAAGCAAAGCAAAATAAGGACTTCATTCACTACTTCCCATCAGCAGGCAGGTATTTAGCCACGTCCAGGAAAGCAGTGCTCCATCACACCTATGTTAGCAGGGAAGACAGGCACCATCACTCCAAATGCCCCACTTTCCCCTTCTTCCCCCAGCTTTTTGTTGCTGAACACAAGATCATATGGCATGGAATATCCTGCCATGGTCAGTTGGGGTCAGCTGTCCCCACTGTGTCACCTCCCAGCTTCTTGTGCACCTCCAGCCTTCTCACTGGCAGGGCAGTGTGAAAAGAAGAAAAGACCTTTGGTGCTGTCCCCATGTCTCAATACTGTTCTCATCACAAATCCTGAACAGCAGCATACAAACTACGATGAAGAAAATTAATTATGTCTATATCTCTTCAAACCTACCATCTTAATTGGAACTTAGAGGAATAGAAACTTAGAATAAATGGTTTAAGTATATGTTCTGGATCGCAGCATGGTGCCTGATTCTGCCTTGCCTATTCTCTCTGCACCTGCAAGAGTGAAACTGAGAAACTGAGATTATAAACATGAGCTATTTTCCATTGGAAACTTGCATGACTTAGGAAAGCATTGTGAGCAGATGGCTTTCTGAAGCTAAGCACTCTATAGGTGTGAGCTGCTCAGACTGCTCTCCACAATTCCTTCATCTCAGTCCTTTGCATTTTCAGCTGCCCCAGTACAAGCCAGAGACTGATGGAAGTGCTACTGGGCTACTTATGCTTCAACTCATCTCCTCTGACAACTTCTGAGACTGATGTTGATAATTCCATTGCAGGCTTTAACGATGAAAATTGAAACCACAACCACCACCTCCTCCCTACCCTTCCTTTTTCCTTTACAGGTGATATGTGGGAGAAATTGAATATTGTTCTTTCCATGCAGGCAGTCACTGATCAAATGGAGTCACCTCCCTCTATGTGTGTCCACAGTCTTTTAGTATATATAAAAGGTGTCACACAAAACAAAGCTTAGCCTTAGGTAACTTAGCAAAGCAAAATAAAGTTTAGCAAAATAAATGCACTTGTGGGTCTCAAAGAGCTGCTCATAACTTATTACAAGACCCAACAAAACCTAATGAAACTTCAAGAGGATTTTAGAAAACAATCATTATGCTGTTATTCTGTGGAGAGCCTCAAAATATGGGGCTAGCAGAGAAGGCACTTGAAAAGAAAATAAAACATCTCTTTTAAATTGAGTGTGCTACATGTCACGCAGCTAGTAGGAGTGTTTTATTTCCACTGAACATGTCACGAAGCTAGTAGGAGTGTTTTATTTCCACTGAATATAGGAAGGATGGCAAACACATTTTTCCTGATAAACAGCCCTGGCCCTCAGGCAAAGTGAGATAATTACACCTACACTTGTCTTGGGGATAGTGTGTGCCACAGGGGAAAAAAAAAGGCATCCAAAAGTCCCAGTGCATTCCCACCTCTCGTCTATATTCCCAGAGATCATAAATTACAGGAACCTATTGGATAAGGGCTTTCTAAGCTGTTCCTCACTTTCTCTCTCTCTTTAGGGTATTGTCAAGTCCATATAATGCCATAACCCCTTTTTAATCCTCTGTCAAGGTTAAGAAGTTGCCCCTAACACTGGCATGATAAATAGACGAGTCTAACACTTGCCTAATTGTTCCTCCCTGTGTGGATACTAAGTTCTGAAGGTGAGAAAGTAATAAGTTTTTTACATTTATGGTTACAGTGAAACAGGAAAACCTTTGCTTCATTTTGCATGTGTTTGGTTTTCGTACATTTATGGTTACAGTGAAACCTTTGCTTCATTTTGCATGTGTTTGGGGATATGTGTATGTGCCTATATAGTGTGTGTGTACCCATATATTGTGTATGGATGCCTGTGTGTGTACACAGGCTGATTGATACCTGTGTGAGTGTTTGTGTGTTCATCTCTTTTTGGGGCTTACATTTCCAGTAGATTATCTGGTGCCATCTGATAGTTTATGTATGCATATTTGTTGCACACTAAAACTTTCAGTCATGCAACAGTACTTCAAAGGCTCCCATGGCCCTGTCTGGGTTGATGCCTGTAGTAATGCTGCAAGGGAAACAGAGGGCTTGTTTCACTGTCAATTTACCTGCAATAAAACTGCTTTCACTATCTCACCAGAGAAATAAATCTGCAACTTGTAGCTACTCTAGAGGTTATTTTGAAATAGGTCAGTGACACTTTGACAAATGAACTGCATTCCTTCTTGCCTAGCTGTAGAGCTGCAGGGAACCTCAACTTCCTTGAAAGTGGTAGGAAATAACAAGGTGTAATTATTTAAATATTATCAGGTAGAAATATACAATGTGCCTGAAATTCATCTTTACATTCATGGTCTCCTTGCATCATATCTGAATTGTGTCAGTTCCCCATCAATTTAGAGAAAAAAATTCCCTAGGCAGAAACTAGAGATGAGCAGGTACCACTCCATCAAGACACAACACAGATGACATTTCAGAAGCATCTTTGACTTGTGACAACCTTTCCTCCCCAGTGCTGCAGTATAGTTGCTTCAAGAGTAGATTTCCAAAGACAGAGCTGGACAGGCATCATTTCAGATGTTGTGACACATCCCACTAACTCTGTAAAGTGCACTTTCAGTGTAATGGCATGCCATAATGCCTTGTAAAATTCACAATTGGTGAGTACAGCAATTGTGCCAAGACTAATTAAGACAATTTATGGAATCAGAAATTTGAACTAATAGCAGAGATTAATTCAAACTAGAGCAGTTCTAATAAACGCTGGACTCATATAGATGATGGATAGCTAGTTTTTGCTCTCTCTTATAGTTTCTAATTTTATTCTTTCTTCTTCATTCCCTTAGTTAATGTCTAGCTCAAATCACCTAAAAAGACATTTGTTCAACCAGATCTTCAAAATATTATTTTAAATTGCTTGGTAATTCAAATTCTTCATCTCTTTTGGAGAAGTAAAGTGTTGTAGGTGGGTGAGAAAAAAAGCATGAATATATGTAACTACTCATTTACTGATGCTGCATTTCAGAGATGGAAATATTGACAGTGAATTTTTACTTTTACCAACAATATTGAAAATTTGAAAAACAAACAAAATAAAAACCCTGCAATCATTTCTTAAAAAATCAAATTTTCTAGTTCCCTGAGCAAGGCCATCTGGGGAGGTAAAAATAATGTAATGTTAATATGTCATGCTTCCTTTCTACTAAAGGAGACATTATATAAACCAGCATCATCATTGGTTTAGTCATAATATTTTTCACTTTGAGATTTCAGAACATTGCCAGTATCTATTTTTCCACTGGGCTCATCCTCAAGCTCTTTCTGAACATGCATAAATAAATTCCTGCCATATATATTCACTTCTAACAGCAACAGTTTAATTGCTCTGGTCATAAGAGACTGTAAATTAATATTAATAAAGAAGTTTTGCTTTCGTTGCAATCATTCCTAAAACCAAAACACATTCAAGAGAACATTCAACAGTCCTGGCTACAGCTCTGGTTTTTTCCTATGTCATATTCTTTTTCATTGCAAAGGATTTATCTTCCTTTCTAGAGATACTAAATCAAAACCTGAAAAAGCAGAATGATCTTAAAGTGAACCCTCTTCTGTTCCCTAAAAGCAAGACTCAGTAAAACCAACAAGACATATAAATGCAGACCAAGCCACTATGAAAAACTGGAAGGTTATATTGTTTGGGTCAAAGTCTGCATCAGTGCCTATAAATTGTCAGAAGCAGCTTCATGAATTCTCTGTTGAACTGTGTTTGACAAGTTTGCCAATCCCTTCTGATGCATTTGCTCTTTGGAGGTATAAGCATAAAATATCTATTATCTTATAAATGAAAGTTGCAGGCACCTTTACTGCACTGATGCTCTAATCAGCACTTGCAAGCCAGACTGAACAGCATACAGGTGTTATTTGACCAGTGTCAGAGACTAAAGGACTTCCTAGAGAATACTCTTATACAGCAGAAGGTTTTTCAAGGTAGCCACACCTCTAGGAATGAAATGCCCAGGGACAAATCAAATCACACAGTCTGTTTTATCACCTCACTTGAATGACATCAAGATATTTGTCTTAATGCATGGCTGTAATGAAATGGAAACATTAACAAAGCATTCTGTTGCAATGCTACTCTTCAGTACATGTGCTTCTTCAGCATATCAGTTAACTTTCTTCCCAGGTTCTCCCATTTTTCTGTGCTAAACTACACTATCTCCATGTGTTAAAATGCAATCTCTCTTGTTTTTGTGGTCTTTGCTTCCTCCTCCTCTCTTGCCTTCAGAGGCCTCAGGCTCCTCCTTCCTTAATACCAATTTCACAGGATAGCTGAAAGATTCATTCCTCCTTTTCTTTCTGTAAATATCACATATATGCTAACATCAAAAAGGTAAAACTGGGAAAGAGGACTCCAATTCACATCTATACATTTAGCTGATGAGTGGTTACTCTTCCAGGCACAATCATTTCCTGATGCAGAGTTCTTAAATTTTATCCAAGCTTCAATTAATTGGATTTACTTATTCTGGTGCACATGTAAAATGGATTCTGACACATTTGCTGTGTAAGTAACTCCATCACAGAGGCTGTCTTCTCTCAGAGCACACCAGATAGTGTGAGCAGGAATACCACAACTGTAATTTATTGCTGGTAGAAATGAGTGAGTCCACAGATTTCCCCTCTGGAGGCATATATGTTTCTCCTCTGTTACCTTGGAGATGGCAAAGGTTGCTCTAGAATATTTCTTTAGACCTTCCAATCTGACCCTGAAAAGTCATATTTAAGTGAGGATTACTTTCCTTTTCTGGTTGGATAAGACACCACAGTCATCAGACCAGCAATTCGGAGATTTTAGGTCACCATCAAGAACATCAAACAAACCTCATTAAAGCCTTAGTGTCTCCTTCTGAAATGCTGATGACTCAGAGATCAAAGACCCTACTAGGGTATGGTCTCATAGTTTCAAAACAAAAGGATTTCCAGTTTGGAAATGCCCTATTTGTCCACACAGCACCTCAATCAATTACTGCACGTATCTCTTCTGCCCCTGCAGTGACGCAAGCCCTTCTGTACTTGCCAAGACTCTAATGTCACGATGGCTTCCATTAGCTATGGAAAGGTTGCTATCACTAATCCTACTAATAACAGCAACTTGCCAGGCCTCAGTTGCTTAATGGACTTGCAAAATGCATACAGCTAGTGATTTCCTTCATTCACTGTCAAAACTAAGGTCAAAAATAATCTCAAGAGACCCCAAACTTGACCTTTTCAAAATTTTGTGCTTGTCAAATTTTAGTGCAGAAGATGAATTATCAATGCAAGCACTGGGAGAGCAACAGCTTGATGTGTTCAATGCCTCAGACTGATCCAGATATACGGACGTTCGCATGTCAGCACAAATCAGAATCAGAAACAGGATGATCCGTCAGTGGTGCTCACAATAGACACATCTAGCTCCCATCCAAAATGGACCCATTACCATTAGCATATCCCTGAATTAATTTTTCATTTTCTATGTGCAAGAGCAATGAGGCAAACAGTAAAGTAATGCCATCCTTATTGCCTCCCACTCCTCTACAATCAGCTTTGTTTTTAAAAGACTGCTACAGGCTATGTTCACTGTAGGAAAGAATTGAGAATTGTGCAGGAAACCTATTTCCCTGGAGGGAAGGAGTGGGCCATAATTTTATTCCTTAACATTATAAATTATGCTTTATTTTTTTGCTTTAAAGGTTAGAAAATGCAGTGGAGATTAATAACATCACTGCTATTAATTATAACCCAGCAAAATACATATTTCCACAATAAGGAGGGAGTATTCTCAGTGGGAGACTATTCTGCTGGTGAAGAGAAATTACTTAGGAAATAGCCATGCCTGGGTCAACTGACAGAAAGCAATTATAGCTTCTCTCCAGAATGTAGGAAACAGGCAATAGTATAATTGACTCATTGTACTTTTTGAAATAAACCAGGAAGATAATGCACAGAAAACATAATGGTGATACCTTGTGTCTAACTAGAGTCACAAATGCTGCAAAACTAAATGACAGCAAAGAAATACAGCAAGACTGAGGACCATAAGAAGACCCTGACATCAGTAGCAGATTAGACAGCTAGACTGGCAGGCCACGTATAAATAATGATGCAAATGTACTTACCATAGCATGTGACTATATTTCATGGTATGATCCTCCCCTCGGGTGTTACATAATTTTTTTACTCTGTGTATGTACATGCACAAGGTAAGCAGCAACTATAATTTATGAACAGGTGGTACACATGGTCCATGTGTTACAAGAAACACACCTGTAATAGAGATAGAATAGAATTTCCAAAAAGAGCTAGATTCTGGATCTAAAAAGAAGCTTGGAGATACCTATAGGGAGAGGCTGTTGGGTGCTGAGGATCCTTTTATGGTTCACAGACAGTCTGAAATCCACAAGGCATATTTTAAGTGCATATTCAAGTTAAGGGGTTATGCCACACGTTTTTGTTGGCAGGCCAGTGGCACCTGCCCTGGAAAGTTAGAAGGGGAGTATGCACTTCAGTCTGGAAAAGGTGGCAGTAAAACCAGAATTCTTTTCCTTATTAAAACCACTTTATGCCCATGCTCAATCAGAAAATGCAAACAGGAAAAATAAGTAAAGGGAATGAAATCAAGTATGACTCAGTTTACAACTACTGCAGTATCATCTCAGTGTATCCTTTGTGTTTTGTGGCATTTAATCTTGTTTCTGGGGCTTTGACGGTCATTTTTTTTCAACAATGATAAAATTAAATTAAAGTGCATAGTTCTACTGACCGATTTGTAATGCTTCTGGAATTTACATTTTCTGCAAAGTTTTCAGGTCAAAATAAAAATGCATCATACATTTTCTGCAGTTTTCAGGTCAAAATAAAAATGCATCTTTTGTCACTAGTTGAAATAAGTGACATTAAATACTGACTGGAACAGGAGACCAGTGATTTTCAATTAACATTAAATAGGAAACTGTTTAATATCAATTGTTATTAAATGGGCAAATTAGCATTAAATTAAAGCTAATAGCATAGACAAAGTTTTCAATTAAGGAAGCCAATATTAAGTGTATTCAATCTTTTACAGTATGCACTATTCTGTTTCCTCAGCCGAAAGATGTTTCTTGATAAATGGGCATTTATCCCATTTATGCCCCTTCAGCTACCATCTCCATCTGATCTCTATTATAAAAATTCACTGGATAAGGGATTCTTGTAAATTTTGCTGTGCATTAATTCTATGGCTCCTGCCAACTAATTGTCCTGTTCTTTGAACTTTTTCTTTGAGCTTCATCTCACACATACTGTTAACTATTTTTTGCTGTTCCACAGGATGAAATCATCGTGTTTGATGTTTCTCCAATTTAAATGAGGACCAACTGCTGATATCAGTAAAGCAGTACTGCATAGAGAAGAATCTTATGCAGAAAAATGCTAGATATTGTTAAAAAGTCTCATAACTTACTCCTCACTTTTAGGAGCTGGGAGCTTCTAAGATTCAGGAATCATTTTTAAGAATGAGCACCGTGTGAACCAAAAAATGGTCACATCAGGCTATGTGTTTGCTGGAAAAGTTTGCTACTGAGTGAATGATAAACAGATGTTGAGTTGCATGGCAGGAGGGTACGTGCCATGAATTTTACTCAAACAGAAAACCTAAGAGGTTTATATATAT
>NW_008651121.1:0-5136 GCF_000695815.1 Acanthisitta chloris
TATATTTAATGTTCCCATTCTTTTTATTAAAATTTCTATTTTAACATTCACACTACAACAACAATAATTAAAATGCTAAGTTGAGTAAGAGCAATATTTATTGTCAAATTAAGAACAATGATCATTGTCTATCATAGTAGCAGAGCTGTGAATAACCACTGACAGCAGTAATAAAAATAATCATACTGTACTAAAAGTTCAAGCTGAACCATGGCAGCACTGAACAAACTGACTCTTCTCCAGTCATGGAAAATCTGGATGCTAAACACTCTTAAGTATTCATGTTCCCCAGGGGAAACACTTGACAGAAGAAAACAAATAAATGAGTCTTGACAAGAAATTTTTGGATTAAAGTCAGCAAAGTTAGGGATGTTCCCTCTGTTCTTCGTTGTCTAGATCACAATTTGTTATCCAAGTACCCAGAGTCTATGTAAAGAAACAGATCACCAAGATTTGAGAGCACTTTGGTAGACATCAGGGTAGATGTCATTGTATGAGCATAATGTATCACTACTATTGCTGTACATAATAAATAGTATTTGTCTAGACTGTTTTCTGAGAGATACTAACACTGGTACAATCACAAGTGTTCTCTGTACTTGGAAAATCAATTAGTTTTCAGTCATTTGCCTTCCTAATAGAGCTACATGCTAAATTATATCCCTTGTTCTTCAACAAAATGACACTGCAAGAATATTTCTGTTGCAAGACTTTCAGACAATAAGCGTGGATCCTCTCCCCTTGCTTGCCGTCTGCATCAAAAGTTTTGGAACGTATAAATCACACTGCAAGCATCTGGGTTTGAAAGCACTCTCTGATGATTTTCCAAAGCCCCTCCCAAGGTTTGGGGGAGTCAGATATGGGAAACTCAGTGAGGAGCCCCAGGGAATACTAGTGACATCATGATCTGAATGCCTTTCTAAAAGATAGCCTCAAGAGCATCCAGGAATAAGGCCTAATGCAAGAATTACTTGGCAAAATTTCTTGGCTTGTGTTACCTAGAAGGTCAGATTGTGTGCTTATTATGGGCTTTCTGAGCCTTACCACAATCTCTCTCTAATTCTGTGTCTGTGCACCCTGGCAGGAGGATGCTTTGAAAGAGAAAATGTAAACCTGGTTGTGATGGAAAAAACATGTACTTATTTCCAATAAGCACACAAAGTTTAACTACTTACCTGAAGCAGGTCTGGAATTTAAACCTCTCAGAAGGTCATGCGGTTTCTGTGCTCTGGTAAAAATACCCTTCCTGATCTCTACAGTTGATACCATTTTCTGGGCCTGTTTATACATGAGGTAGTTTTCCCTGCCACTGTAGACCAACTGAGAATCCAAGACAGGACTCTAACTTCAGTTAGAGTTCCTTTTACCTAAATGCTGTCATGTAAAACATGGTAGCTAAGATTGAGCTAATCATCCTTGACTCTCATTCTAATCATGGTGTAAAACCCATTGCCCACCCCGGATTATGGTATGTCAGGGTGAATTTGGAGGATTGTGTAGGACTTCCTTTGTATGAATAAAATTGTTAAAACTGCTTATCAGAGCAATCATGAGCTTGATTATTGAAGAGTTCAGTATTCAGAGGAAAAATGACTAAACCTTCTCTAAAATATACTCTTGTTTCTTGGTTTGCTCTTTAAACCAAGTGTGTCCTGAAGGTATTTTCTGTGTGGAATAAGACATTGACATAATGGTACCTGATCGATAAAGAGCAGATATTTAGATTAATATTCAGATGTTACCTGCACCAAGGGCAGGCCTTTACAGGTCTCTGATAAATCTGACAGTAGAAATAATACTGCGGTGGGATGTGGAAAGGAACGCAAGATACTGTGAGACCTTGCACTTATGTCCCATTTCAGTATTTTTGAATGTTACTTGCCAGATTTTCTCAGAATTTGCAGGTAAATACTCCAGTGATTAGCTAGGTTAGAGTCACAGTATTGTTTACAGGAAAATTTTCAGTTAATCTAAAGAAGATCTGAACACCAGCAAGGTTATACTTTCTTTATATCTGGCTCCTATAAACCCAAAAATTTATGATTAGTATAATTAAAATTTTATCAGTATTGGTATTGTTAGTTCAGACCTAATTCTTACAGAAAAAAAAGGAAAAATTTTGTGCAAAACATTTTCAGTATTAATGAAAAAAAAATGAAAATGTTGTTAAATGCTTAGGTTTTACTTTTTTCATGATGTTATGTTGACCCATCTACTGCTCCTAATTGTCCCATAGTCACTGGCTTCGTTCAGTTGTAGTGGGATGTTATGTTGAGTTGTCAGGATCATGTGTCTTTTGTTGCTTGTTACTGTCATTTCTAGAAAACCCCTACGGCTTTATAGTAAAAAACCCCAAACAAACCACAAACAAGCAAAAAAAGAATCCCAAAAATGCCCCAACCCCCCAAAAAAAGCCAAAACCAGTTAAAACACTAAAAATACTGGCTAATGGAATTTTACCTGGTTTATCAGAAAGGGGAGCAGATTTTCTGATAAAAATCTAATCATATATGGGGTTTTTTTAGAGTGTTTTAGATGTTCTAGAACTACCTATTCCACTAGTAAATTAAGCTGGTTATTTATTGTTGAGGTAAATATTCAGATCTTGTTTCAGCTTCAAAGATCTTACTGTCTAGTTTAGATGCATGACATGGAAATGAGAAGTGACAAGTGAACAAAAGAAACAGCAGGGGTGAGAAGGAGTACAAAAGGATACAATTTACAGAATTATCATAGTTTCTTGAAAGCATGTTTCACCTCACCTAAATTTAGTCATCAAAGTCATATATCTAACATTAGCAAACAGTAGACTATTGCCGTATGTGGTCAGTGGAGATAATTAGATATCTCTTGGCTACATAAGGATTGCAGAAACTTCTAGGCTCTTGAATGTTGCATAAGAAGATACTTAAGGCCTGGGAGTGTCTCAGTCAGAAGGCGAATAAAGTTGTGCTGGTTTGAAAGCAAACCAGTGAGAGACTCCGAGTCAGAAATACAATTTAATAGGGAACACAAAAAAAAGAAAAAAAAATGCAACACTGCAAAAAAAGAAAACACAGAGTCAGAAAGCAACCTGACAGTCTGACACTCCTGGAGTGATGGTTCTGTTGGAGCAGTGATCCTGTAGATCTGGTCTTCATCTGAAGGTCCAGTGGCAGCTCTTGAGCTCTGGGAATCCATTAGGAAAGGGCTCCCTGTGCAAGCACAAACCCTAGATCATATCCAGGTGGGGTGAAGCATCTTGTAATGGAATGATGTAATTCTATGGGTCATGTGGTGGGTCCTTCACGGCCCATTAAACAGGCATAGTTTCTGAGGGAGTTACCAGGGATAAGTCATGGTAGGAGAAAACAATCAGGGCCCCACCTGCTTTAACAGCTTGTGAAGATGATATTAGAATACATACTAATGGTTACACCCTACACTGTAACCTGGGATATTATCCACCCCTTATTCTATTATCACCTATATCATGGCCTAATAAATATCCTCCTTAATCTCCACATATACATACACAATGAACACCTTACACACAATTCTCACTTAAAGTTAGGTCTCCTTGTGGTACACAACGGGTTTCCACATCTTCCTGCATTTCTCATCATGTGTAACCAGGTCCTTGAGCAAAAACAATCCCAGGCATGGGTTTGCCTTTGCCTGAGGTAGGACTAATCCAAACAGCCTTTCCTAAAATACCTCTCATGTGTACAACGGGGACTTTATCTTCAACCTCTGTGTGCAAGGGTTTGGACTGGGCAGGACCAGCTCAATTGATGGAGCCTCTTGTGTTGACCATCCAGGTGGCCTTTGCTAAATTCAGTTCCTGATTTTTGAAGGCCCCTGAGCCAAGAGCTTTTAAGGTTGTTTTAAGTAGTCCATTGCACCGTTTGACTTTCCCAGCAGCTGGTGCATGTCAAGGGATATAATATATCCAATCGATTCCATGTTCTCTGGCCCAGGTGCTTATGAGGCCGCTCTTGAAATACACCCCATTTTCTGACCTGATTCTCTCAGGGGTGCCATGTCTCCACAGGACATGCTTTTGCAGGCCCAAGATGGTCTTCCGGGCAGTAGCGTGAGGCACAGGAAAGGTCTCCAACCATCCTGTGGTTGCTTCCACCATGGTCAGCACATAGGTCTTGCTTTGGCAGGTTTGGGGAAGGGTGATGTAGTCAATTTGCTACACCATACCTATGCTTCGACCATCATCTGCCGTACCACAGAGACTTCACCTGCCTGGCCTGTTTGATTGCAGCGCAGGTCTCGCAGCTGTGGATCACTTGTGAGATACTGTCCATGGTCAAGTCCACCCCTTGGTCACGAGCCCATCACTATCTTGTGTCTCTTCCCTGATGACCAAAGGCATCATGTGCCCAACCAGCTAGGAATAATTCTCTCTTGTGCTGCCAGTCCTGATCCACCTATGATATTTTCACATTGGCAGCTTGGTCCACCTGCTCATTGTTGTGATGCTCTTCATAAGCTCAACACTTGGGTAAGTGTGCATCCATGTGTTGAACCTTCATGGTCAACTTCTCTACTTGGACAGCAATGCTCTGCCAAATCTCAGCAGACCAGACGGGTTTCCCTCTGCACTGCCATTTGGCCTTTCTCCGGCGATCCAGCCATCCCCACAGAGCATTAGCTACCATCCGTGACTCAGTATAGTTAGAGCCTCTGCCATTTCTCTCGTTTGGCAATATCCAAGGCCAGCTGGACGGCTTTAAGCTCTGCAATCTGACTCGATCCACCTTATCCCTCAGTAGCTTGTGCAACTCATCATGTGGGGCTCCATACTGCAGGTTTCCATTTCCAATTAGCACCTACAATTCGACAGGAGCCATCAGTGAAGCGGGCATATTGTCTTTCAATCTCTGGTAACTCATTATATGGTGGGGCTGCCTTGGCACGTGTAACTTTCTCTTCCTCTTATTCAGGAGATAATCCAAGAGTCTCCTCATCAGGCCAGTTTGTTATAATTTTCAGAATCCCAGGGCAATTTGGGTTTCCAATACAGGTGCACTGTGTGATGAGGGCAATCCATTTTGCCCCATGTGGTGGCAAGATGTGTGGAAGGAACCTTTCCCTTGAACATCTAACCCAGCACTCGTAGTCAGGGTGCCAGGAGGAGTTGTG